>NC_079171.1:65151987-65451987 GCF_947568905.1 Ostrea edulis
CTCCACACACTCTCTCTCTCCCATTCTCTCTCCTCCACACTCTCTCTCCTCCACACTCTCTCTCCCATTCTCTCTCTCCTCCACACACTCTCTCCCATTCTCTCTCTCTTCCACTCTTTCTCTCCTCCACACACTCCCTCCCATTCTCTCTCTCTCCCATTCTCTCTCCTCCACACTCTCTCTCCCATTCTCTCTCTCCTCCACACACTCTCTCCCATTCTCTCTCTCTCCCACTATTTCTCTCCTCCACACACTCTCTCCCATTCTCTCTCTCTCTCTCTCCCACTCTTTCTCTCCTCCACACACTCCCTCCCATTCTCTCTCTCTCCCACTCTTTCTTTCCTCCACACACTCTCTCCCATTCTCTCTCTCTCCCACTCTTTCTCTCCTCCACACACTCTCTCTCCCACTCTTTCTCTCTCTCTCTCCCTCTCTTTCTCTCCTCCACACACTCTCTCCCATTCTCTCTCTCTCTCTCCCACTCTTTCTCTCCTCCACACACTCCCTCCCATTCTCTCTCTCTCCCACTCTTTCTCTCCTCAACACACTCCCTCCCATTCTCTCTCTCTCTCTCTCCCACTCTTTCTCTCCTCCACACACTCTCTCCCACTCTCTCTCTCCTCCACACACTCTCTCCCATTCTCTCTCCCACTCTTTCTCTCCTCCACACACTCTCTCCCATTCTCTGTCTCTCTCCCACTCTTTCTCTCCTCCACACGCTCTCCCATTCTCTCTCTCTCTCCCACTCTTTCTCTCCTCCACACACTCTCTCCCATTCTCTCTCTCTCTCCCACTCTTTCTCTCCTCCACACACTCTCCCATTCTCTCTCTCTCCCACTCTTTCTCTCCTCCACACACTCTCTCCCATTCTCTCTCTCTTCCACTCTTTCTCTCTTCCACACACTCCCTCCCATTCTCTCTCTCTCTCCCACTCTTTCTCTCCTCCACACACTCTCTCCCATTCTCTCTCTCTCTCCCACTCTCTCCCATTCTCTCTCTCCCACTCTTTCTCTCCTCCACACACTCTCTCCCATTCTCTCTCTCTCTCCCACTCTTTCTCTCCTCCACACACTCTCTCCCATTCTCTCTCTCTTCCACTCTTTCTCTCCTCCACACACTCCCTCCCATTCTCTCTCTCTCTCCCACTCTTTCTCTCCTCCACACACTCTCTCCCATTCTCTCTCTCTCTCTCTCTCCTCCACACACTCTCTCCCATTCTCTCTCTCTCTCCCACTCTTTCTCTCCTCCACACACTCTCTCCCATTCTCTCTCTCTCTCCCACTCTTTCTCTCCTCCACACACTCTCTCTCCCACTCTTTCTCTCTCTCCCACTCTTTCTCTCCTCCACACACTCTCTCCCATTCTCTCTCTCTCTCTCTCTCCCACTCTTTCTCTCCTCCACACACTCTCTCCCATTCTCTCTCTCCTCCACACACTCTCTCCCATTCTCTCTCTCTCTCCCACTCTTTCTCTCCTCCACACACTCTCCCACTCTTTCTCTCCTCCACACACTCTCCCATTCTCTCTCTCTCCCACTCTTTCTCTCCTCCACACACTCTCTCCCATTCTCTCTCTCCCACTCTTTCTCTCCTCCACACACTCCCTCCCATTCTCTCTCTCTCTCCCACTCTTTCTCTCCTCCACACACTCCCTCCCATTCTCTCTCTCTCTCTCTATCCCACTCTTTCTCTCCTCCACACACTCTCTCTCTCCTCCACACACTCTCTCCCATTCTCTCTCTCTCCCACTCTTTCTCTCCTCCACACACTCTCTCCCATTCTCTCTCTCTCTCTCCCACTCTTTCTCTCCTCCACACACTCTCTCCCATTCTCTCTCTCTCCCACTCTTTCTCTCCTCCACACACTCTCTCCCATTCTCTCTCTCTCCCACTCTTTCTCTCCTCCACACACTCTCTCCCATTCTCTCTCTCTTCCACTCTTTCTCTCCTCCACACACTCCCTCCCATTCTCTCTCTCCCACTCTTTCTCTCCTCCACACACTCTCTCCCATTCTCTCTCTCTCTCTCCCACTCTTTCTCTCCTCCACACACTCTCTCCCATTCTCTCTCTCTCTCCCACTCTTTCTCTCCTCCACACACTCTCTCCCATTCTCTCTCTCCCCCACTCTTTCTTCTACTTTCTTCCCCCTCCTCTCTCTCTCTTAAAACTCAATGGATGGATTCCTACACTTCACTCTCCGGATTATTTTCCGGATTCCGACACGTATCCAGTTTCCTCTGTAGATGTGTCATTTGTTCCCTGGAGATCTGCTCCTGAGATTTCACCATGTGTCTCAGCTCTGCAGAAATAAAAAAAACCCACATAAACATAAACCATGTGTCTCAGCTGGACCAGACAAACGCATCCAGGACCAAGATCAGGACTCACGACTACTGAAATTTCTACGGACATTTTACATTTACATCATTCACATTTGGTGCAAGAAATCTGCCTCAGTAACACACAGGTAAAAAGTGTCAGAAAAATCTACCTCAGTAACAGACAGGTAAAAAGTGTCAGAAAAATTCTCTCTTCTACATATTTAACATATGGTGAAAGTTTTCCGCCACACTCAACAATTTTTCAGTTATCTGGTGGCACCCAGTTTTTACTGGTGGAAGAGAGAACCCAGATACAATGTACCTAGGAAGAGACCACCGATCTTCCGAAAGTAAACTGAGAAACTTCCTCACTTATCGGCGCGAGTGGGATTCAAACCCGTGCCGACAGATGTGAGAGGCCGTGTGATTTTGAGGAGCATATGGGGAAGGAGCAATCACTATGTGCTGTTTTAGATCTGACGCGGCCTTGACACGAGTACGGCTTGAACTAACGACCTCCTGGTTACAAAGCGAAAGCTATACCTCCACAAAAAACAAAACAATTAAGGCCCCATGTCACTTAATTATCACTTAATTATCTGAAAACATAGAGTTTAGTTATATGTTTTCAAAAATTCATATGACAAATCTATACACACCATGAAGTCAAAATCAAATTTTCTTTGATGCAGAAATCAAACAAATTTTTCAGCCAATCAAAATCACCTTAATTTCATCTAGGCAGTAAATCTTAAATGACATGTGTAGTAGGATAAATTGGTACAAGTTAAACTGTTTCGTATTTCATCCCTTTTTTTAAAACTTATTTTTCTTTAAACAAGAATACAAATGTCTCTATTTTTTTTGGCCCCTAAAATCACTTATCAGTGGACTTACTTTTGATCTGTAGCTGTAGTTTCTTGATCTCTTCAGATGACATTCCTTTCAACAGAGTTTCTGCAACATACCTGTAGAGAGAAAGAGCACTGACAATATCAAATATCTGTAGAGAGAAAGAGATTGATTGATTAATTGTATCCTGCTTAATGTCTATCTCGAGAATTTTTCACTCATATGGAGAAGTCACCAAGACCGGTGATGGGCTTCAAATTTAGGCCTATGCTCGGTGCTTATGGCCATTGAGCAGTGAGGGTTCTTTAGCGTGCCACACCTACTGTGACACGGGACATCCAAATTTAAGGTCATCTCTGAGGATCCGTGACATTCACACCTGATGCCGAGCATTTGGCGATGGAACTGTCACTACCTGTTTTAACGACTTAGGTCTGTTGCGGCCGGGATTCGAACCCTGGCCTTCTGCATGCGGGGCAGACGCTCTAACCACTAGGCCACCGCGGAGAGAATGATGTCTAATATCAGCAGAAAGCGTCTGGTTTATGCAACAAACTGTGTCAGATTGAGATTTTTGTCATGTTAGTTGAAGCAAATTGATGAGCAAAGTTGGCTGTATATTGTTTAACATCCTGCTCAAGAAGTTTCCCTTCATCTAGAGACGTCACCATTGCCAGTGAAAGGCTGTAAAAATTAGGCTTATGCTGTAGCAGGAGCCTTGAATTTTGAGGTCTATCCAGAGGAAACACCCCCCCCCCCTCCCTCCCTAGTCGCTTCTTACGACAAGCAAGGGGTATTGTGGACCTATGCTAACCCGGATCCCCAGGGGTTTTCTCCAGGAAAAACAAGAGGTACTGTGAGCAATGCTCACTAAGAATACCCCCCGCTTACCCCAATCTCCCAAAGGGTGTTGGTAATAGGTATAAACTACCTCTTTTCTGAGTGTAAAATACAAATGGCATGACAAACCGAACCATATTGCTACTTCAATGTCCAGTGCGCTTGACCTTTGACCTTTTGACCCCAAAATCGATAGGGAACATTTTCATTGCATGGGTAATCCATATGTATGATATGGTGACTGTAGGTGGAAAGGATAACGTTTTAGAGCCCGGAAACCATATTGCTACTTCAATGTCCAGTGTGCGTGACCTTTGACCTTTTGACCCCAAAATCGATAGGGAACATCTTCATCCCATGGGTAGTCCAAATGTATGATGTGGTGACTGTAGGTGGAAAGGATAATGCTTTAGAGCCCGGAAACTATATTGCTACTTTGATGTCCAGTGCACGTGACCTTTGGACCCCAAAATCGATAGGGAACATCTTCATCCCGTGGGTAGTCCATATGTATGATATGGTGACTGTAGGTGGAAAGGATAATGCTTTAGAGCCCGGAAACCATATTGCTACTTCGATGTCCAGTGCGCTTGACCTTTGACCTTTTGACCCCAAAATCGATAGGGAACATCTTCATCCCATGGGTAGTCCATATATATGATATGGTGACGGTAGGTGGAAAGGATAATGCTTTAGAGTCCGGAAACCATTGCGTCTACAGACGGACGGACGGACAACCCGATTCCAGTATAACCCCACCCCCCCCCCCCCCCCCCCCCCCCCCCCCCCCACAACTTGTTGCGGGGGGTATAATAAGCAAACAAATGAGCTCTTAGTTATATGACCATGCTGATCGTAAAACACATTTGGCTCTGCCAATTTCACCAAATATGTAAATGAACTAAAGGCTTATACATAGAGACAGAGGAGCAGGAGAGGCCCACAGCCTTAATTCTCACCCGAGCGTTAGTCACAGTAAAGGACAAAGTCTTCTCACCCGAGCGTTAGTCACAGTAAAGGACAAAGTCTTCTCACTCGAGCGTTAGTCACAGTAAAGGACAAAGTCTTCTCACCCGAGCGTTAGTCACAGTAAAGGACAAAATCTTGTCACTCGAGCGTTAGTCACAGTAAAGGACAAAGTCTTCTCACCCGAGCGTTAGTCACAGTAAAGGACAAAGTCTTGTCACTCGAGCGTTAGTCACAGTAAAGGACAAAGTCTTCTCACCCGAGCGTTAGTCACAGTAAAGGACAAAGTCTTCTCACCCGAGCGTTAGTCACAGTAAAGGACAAAGTCAATTAGAAGATGGCCACCATATGTGAACACACTTTTTTTTCAGTTAGAAAGCCACATTACACTTTCTAATGTACTTATGTACATTTGTAACATTTAATGTTAAGATGGGGTCTAAGGAATGGAGAGAGAGAGAGAGAGAGAGAGAGAGATTGCCCAAGATTATAACTAAGGCCAATTCAACTTAATTAGTAGATTATCATCCAGGGTCAGCAAAAAGTATGGGGCGGGTGGGAGGATTTTATATTTTTATTTTTATTTTGTAAAAAAAATATTAAAGACAAACAAGTTTTTTTCCCTCCAACAGATGCGCATCATTTAATGCCAGATGGATATCAATCTATGCTATTTTCACAGACTAATTCCAGGTTAAGCTTTGATTTCAAACAGAAATATACCAAACTCCTTCAAGTTTTATGCCTGTAAGAACGCGATAAATTAAGAAAACCATATAGATCTATTTTCTTCACGTGGCTTTTCCCGTTGCTATACCGGAAATGTAAACAAGAAGTGTAAATACCGGAGTTGGACATGGAAATATTCCGCAAATCGCAAGTTTTGCAAAATAAAACAAGAGGCCCATGGGCCACATCGCTCACCTGAGTCACCTTGGTCCATATCAGAAGATTTTCCATATCTATTTGCATGTAACACCGTAGTCCCTATTATGGCCCCAAACCTTCCCCTGGAGGCCATGGCTTTTGCAAACTTGAATCTATAGTATGTCAGAAACCTTTCATGTAAATGTGAACTTCTTTGTCCCAATGGTTCTTGAGAAGAAGATTTTTAAAGATTTTTCCTATATATTTGTATGTAAAACTTTGATCCCCTATTGTGGCCCCATCCATCCCCCGGGGACCATGATTTTAACAATTTAGAATCTGCACTATATCAGGAAGCTTTCATATAAATCTCAGCTTTTCTGACTCAGTGTTTCTTGAGGAAAAGATTTTTAAAGATTTTTCCTATATATTTGTATGTAAAACTTTGATCCCCTATTGTGGCCCCATCCAACCCCCGGGGGCCATGATTTTAACAATTTAGAATCTGCACTACCTAATAAAACTTATCTATAAATTTCATCTTTTCTGGCCCAGTGGTTCTTGAGAAGAAGATTTTGAAAAGATGCCACCAAAATTTCACATATTCTTAATTATCTCCCCATGAAAAAGGACATGGCCCTTCATTTGAACAAATCTAAATCCCCTTCACCCAAGGATGCTTTGTGGCAAGTTTGGTTGAATTTGGCCCAGTGGTTCTGGAGAAGAAGTCGAAAATGTGAAAAGTTTACAGACAGACGGACGACTGACAAAATGTGATCAGAAAGCTCACTTGAACCTTCGGTTCAGGTAAGCTAAAAAATCACGGCGGGCCAATTTTTGAGGGGCGGGCGGGGATGATAATCTATCAATTAAGTTGAATTGGCCTAAACAAACAGAATAAATCGTGAATCATATGAGATTAGAGTTAAACATTAATTTTGAGGACATGAGCACAGGGTTCGAAATTAACTTTTTCAAGCACTAGTCCGTACGGACTAGTAACTGTTGATGTTCACTAGTCCGCAAAGCATTTCACTAGTCCGTCCAGTATATCATAAAATGATCTTCATTTTAATCAAACCAAACACATCACAGTTGCAAGCAATTCAATTTCTGACACCTACAGAAGAAAAAGAGACCACCATATTTTATTTCGCATTCAAAATCTTCAGAAGCATACAATATTAACCTCCGAGTTAATCCTTTTATAAACGTCCAAAAGTGCGTTCGAGATCGATGTTCCTGTTCTTTTGGTGCTCAGATTTTAGAGTCACAGGAGTTCGAAATTTTATCAATAAAGTCAATAAAATTCACTCGATTGACCAAGTCATGAGCTATAGTGTTATGAACTACTGTGTTAGAGTCGCGAATGACGAGAAAATGTGCGTACAAACGTGCATGTTCTCAGACCACACTACTTGCAATTCTTGCACCTAGAACACGTTCTCGTGATGTGTACTCGGCGTTCGGAATCGGCAGGAATTTGACAATTTGTGCACATTCGAAGAACGGCGGTCTCGAACGCACTCCATGTGTTTGGAAGATCAGGATGTCATAGTCATGCAAACACTTGACCATTCAGGTAATCAACCATAAGTTCAAACATCTAAGAGACTCAGACAAATCTTCCTAAAAATCTTTACCACATTGAAGATTGATTTCCGGATTTTCACTAGTCCGTACGGACTAGTGCTATAGAGAGTTCACTAGTCCGACACGTTTTTTACTAGTCTCGGACTTACGGACATGAGTTAATTTCGAACCCTGTGAGCATACAGTGACAAACCTGTCTAAGTTCGCCTTCTCTTTAGCTGCACTAACCAACACAGCTGTTAAAGCTACCTGTCAAAAGAAACCAACACAGCTGTTAAAGCTACCTGTCAAAAGAAACCAACACAGCTGTTAAAGCTACCTGTCAAAAGAAACCAACACAGCTGTTAAAGCTACCTGTCAAAGAAACACACACAGCTGTTAAAACTACCTGTCAAAAGAAACCAACACAGCTGTTAAAACTACCTGTCAAAAGAAACACACACAGCTGTTAAAGTTACCTGTCAAAAGAACCCAACACAGCTGTTAAAGTTACCTGTCAAAAGAAATCAACACAGCTGTTAAAGTTACCTGTCAAAAGAAACCAACACAGCTGTTAAAACTACCTGTCAAAAGAAACACACACAGCTGTTAAAACTACCTGTCAAAAGAAACACACACAGCTGTTAAAACTACCTGTCAAAAGAAACAACCAAATTATTTCACAAAACCATTGCTTTGTAAAAATCATAAATCTGTATCGATATTCTAAAGTAACGCCATAACAACAATTCACTAGTACCAATGTTTTATCAGTAATAAACTAATGATGTCTAATTCTATTGGATTTCTCCATAAAAGTAATAGATTTTCAACTTAAAATTAAAAGCTATAAACAGTGCAAAGTGAATATGTACTAGGTGTTTGTATTACAAAGGCAGCATTAAGTAAGTCCTCATCAGAATTGGTTTTGCTGATTATACAGAAATCAACCCCCCCCCCCCCCCCCCCCCCTTATTTTTAACTTTTACATACCTCTACCAAACAAAAAACTTTAATTACAATTGTTTAAAACCATAATGTTATGGTCCCAGTGTAAGACATCAAAATTAGCATTATGTTTAAACATACAGAAGTCAAGAATATATTAAAGAATTATTCTTAAAACAAAATGAAACGTATAGAAATTATTTTCAGTTTTGTACCTCTGAAAGAGCTACTTCTGTTTTGTACCTGTGAAGGACCTACTTTCAGTTTTGTACCTGTGAAGGAGGAACTAACCTACTTTCAGTTTTGCACCTGTGAAGGAGCTAACCTACTTTCAGTTTTGTACCTGTGAAGGACCTAACCTACTTTCAGTTTTGTCCCTGTGAAGGACCTAACCTACTTTCAGTTTTGTCCCTGTGAAGAACCTAACCTACTTTCAGTTTTGTACCTGTGAAGGTGGGAACAGCAGACACACATCAGTCATTAGGGACTTGTCCAGAAATTCCTCCGCCGCTTTTCGTAGTTTCTCGGGATTCTCCAGGACTCTGAACCTGGTCTACAAAGAAACCACAGAGAGAAGCTTCCATCATTGTCTTGTATACTGTCTGTGTATCACAAAACCTTTACAACCATAGATATGTAAATATTAGTTAATGACATAAAAACAATTGTAATTAGCAAATACTTACATGTGGAAAGATCAACAGAGGGATTTAAGGTGGATCGATCCTCATGTGACTTATCAATATTAATCTATGACATCACACGAGGATCGTTCAACCTTAAGAAATAATGAAAGAATTAGAGGACAATTTTTAGTGCGACCTTTAAATACAAACCCATGAATTACAGAAACAATGAATTACAGAAACAATGAATTACAGAAACAATGAATTACAGAAACAATGAATTACAGAAACAATGAATTACAGAAACAATGAATTACAGAAACAATGAATTACAGAAACAATGAATTACAGAAACAATGAATTACAGAAACAATGAATTACAGAAACAATGAATTACAGAAACAATGAATTACAGAAACAATGAATTACAGAAACAATGAATTACAGAAACAATGAATTACAGAAACAATGAATTACAGAAACAATGAATTACAGAAACAATGAACTACAGAAACAATGAATTACAGAAACAATGAATTACAGAAACAATGAATTACAGAAACAATGAATTACAGAAACAATGAACTACAGAAACAATGAATTACAGAAACAATGAACTACAGAAACAATGAATTACAGAAACAATGAATTACAGAAACAATGAATTACAGAAACAATGAATTACAGAAACAATGAATTACAGAAACAATGAACTACAGAAACAATGAATTACAGAAACAATGAATTACAGAAACAATGAATTACAGAAACAATGAATTACAGAAACAATGAACTACAGAAACAATGAATTACAGAAACAATGAATTACAGAAACAATGAATTACAGAAACAATGAATTACAGAAACAATGAATTACAGAAACAATGAACTACAGAAACAATGAATTACAGAAACAATGAACTACAGAAACAATGAATTACAGAAACAATGAATTACAGAAACAATGAATTACAGAAACAATGAATTACAGAAACAATGAATTACAGAAACAATGAACTACAGAAACAATGAATTACAGAAACAATGAATTACAGAAACAATGAATTACAGAAACAATGAATTACAGAAACAATGAACTACAGAAACAATGAATTACAGAAACAATGAATTACAGAAACAATGAATTACAGAAACAATGAATTACAGAAACAATGAATTACAGAAACAATGAATTACAGAAACAATGAACTACAGAAACAATGAATTACAGAAACAATGAATTACAGAAACAATGAACTACAGAAACAATGAATTACAGAAACAATGAATTACAGAAACAATGAATTACAGAAACAATGAATTACAGAAACAATGAATTACAGAAACAATGAATTACAGAAACAATGAATTACAGAAACAATGAATTACAGAAACAATGAATTACAGAAACAATGAATTACAGAAACAATGAACTACAGAAACAATGAATTACAGAAACAATGAATTACAGAAACAATGAATTACAGAAACAATGAATTACAGAAACAATGAATTACAGAAACAATGAACTACAGAAACAATGAATTACAGAAACAATGAATTACAGAAACAATGAATTACAGAAACAATGAATTACAGAAACAATGAATTACAGAAACAATGAACTACAGAAACAATGAATTACAGAAACAATGAATTACAGAAACAATGAATTACAGAAACAATGAACTACAGAAACAATGAATTACAGAAACAATGAACTACAGAAACAATGAATTACAGAAACAATGAACTACAGAAACAATGAATTACAGAAACAATGAATTACAGAAACAATGAATTACAGAAACAATGAATTACAGAAACAATGAATTACAGAAACAATGAACTACAGAAACAATGAATTACAGAAACAATGAATTACAGAAACAATGAATTACAGAAACAATGAACTACAGAAACAATGAATTACAGAAACAATGAATTACAGAAACAATGAATTACAGAAACAATGAATTACAGAAACAATGAATTACAGAAACAATGAACTACAGAAACAATGAATTACAGAAACAATGAACTACAGAAACAATGAATTACAGAAACAATGAATTACAGAAACAATGAATTACAGAAACAATGAATTACAGAAACAATGAATTACAGAAACAATGAACTACAGAAACAATGAATTACAGAAACAATGAATTACAGAAACAATGAATTACAGAAACAATGAACTACAGAAACAATGAATTACAGAAACAATGAATTACAGAAACAATGAACTACAGAAACAATGAATTACAGAAACAATGAATTACAGAAACAATGAATTACAGAAACAATGAATTACAGAAACAATGAACATAATGAAAGAACAGATTAGGGGGCAATTCTTTTGAACAAATCTAAAATTTTCACTGTCAGACAGCTTCAACATAAGCTTCCTCTTGAAAAGAGTTTTAAACGATTCCATCCTATTTTGAATAAAAGGCGAATAAAATGAACAGTCATCAATCTCCATACATGCCAACTTTCCCGATTTGTGCGGGATTCTCCCGATTTGAAGCAGTTGAAAAGGCAAATCTCGATATCCCGATCGGGATTGCAAAAATACCCCGAAATCCCGATTTTCTAAAAATATCTCCCATTTTACGACAACAACCCCCCATTTCCAACCGGAATTTGAAATCCCGCGTCATTTCTGAACTGGCCAATCAGAAATCGGGTCAATAGTCAGCCATTGCTGTTTACCTGTGTCGCATGGTGTCGGGGTGATGTAATTTACCTGATATGCCTGTGTCGGGGTGCTTATTGGACAGTGCGAAGCATGTTTTGATAGTAATTAATCGGGAAGACGGATTTCAAACTGACATATCCTTTACACAAATGTGAATGACAACGATAATAGTGTCACCATGCACCACCAAACAGTCGGACATTCCCGATTTTTTGCCTCTCGCTGACAGCATCCAAAATATGCAATAAGGTACGTAAAATATATGTTTTTCCAACTATAATAATATAGGCTATCCGAATATATCTGTCTATAGCGATGTATTACATAGTCTATATAGTGTAGTATTCAATAGACTTTGTGATGCGTAATTCGCACAAGTCTGTACTGAATTTTATATTAGCAAGTAGCCTTAATTTACAAGTAAAAACTTATATTTTGATGGGTTTTTTTCCTGGTAATTATTTCAGATGTCATGGGTGCAAAGGTTTTGTTCGCAAACTTCATAGCAGGGCAGACTACTCCTTTTCTGGTTGCAATGCAGATTGTTCCACCAGACTCTGCAAGCCCATGTTTACAGACAACCAAGATCGCCTTTGTAGTCGTACCTAAATGCATGTGCTTCAATTTAAATTTTGATATATAGACCAGCCAATGTGTATATGGTGTAAAAGGATGCAACTTTAAGTATTATTTGATATTTGTATGTGACTTGTTGGAGAGGATTTTTTGCTGAATAGATGATTTTAATAAAATACTTATGTATATCTTTCAAAGTGTTTTTTTTTTATATGGTTTTGTTCAAGTTAATGGTCAAACACACTTGATGTTGTGTTAATGTATGATACATGTATAATGATTAGATTGATATTTTATTTGAAAAGACAAATATTTATTTTCATGGTAAAATGTCGTGAATTTTGAGCGTTGAAAAAAGGTCGTCGCGCGCAAAATCCCCCATGGGGATTTTCAAAAGTTGGCATGTATGAATCTCATAACTCCCACATGGAATACAAAATAGATAGTTGGGCAAACACGGACCCATGTACGCACCAGAGGTGTGATCAGGTATCTAGGAGGAGTAAGTATCCCCTGTCGACTGGTCACACCCATTGTGAGCCCTATATCTTGATCAGGTAAATGGAGTAATCCGTAGTCACAATTTGTGTACCAAGAACAGCCTAACAATCAGTATGAAACACGTCAGACAGCATTTTACCCAATGATATAGGTTGTATTGGCAGACTAGATCGTTATAACGACCATAGAATTTGTGAAATGCTGACTTTAAATGAGACTGTTGAAACCCCTGTAACATCAACTTGTTTGTCAGTAGCTTGCCTCAATTAAAAACTGATCATATGCAGAACAAGCTCTTGCATATCGAATCAGTTGAGACATATAAACACTATATGCAGGTGATAATGGAGTATTGCTACATAATTATGGGAAGTTGACAATCTTCCTTTGGTGGTGGTGGTGGTGGTGGGACTTCATAAAAACAAAATTAAATCTACTTCACGTAGGGATATCCTGTGCAAAGTTTGGTTGAAATTGGCCCTGTGGTTTTGAAGAAAAAGATGAACTTGTGAAAAGTTTGACACCAACGATGAAAACAGACCATGCACAAATTTTCATCCGAAATGCTCACTTGCTTTTTTGGTTCAGTCCAGTGTTAGTGAGTGACCTCTCACCTTTAGATCTATAAATAGACCCTCCATGGGTCTGTAGGGGTTGTGAATCAGTAAATGGTAGTTGAGCTTGTCCATCAATAAAAGTTCAAATGTCAGGATTGTATTGGCAAATTTTTCTCGATCCCCTTTGAGGTTCCCCACAAACTGGGTGATGGAGACGTTAAACTCCTCCACTTTACTGGCCAAGTACACACAGGTCAACCTACGTATAAACAACAGCATCAACATCATATAGAAGTACACAAAGGTCAACCTCAATATGATGTACAAGTACACATAGGTCAACCTCAATATGATGTACAAGTACACATAGGTCAACCTCAATATGATGTACAAGTACACATAGGTCAATCTATGTGTAAATATCAACATCATCAACACGGTGCAGGTAATTCTGAACATTGTTTTTCTTTTGAATACACTATTTCAATAACAGATGCTTTTTCTAGTAAAGGTACAAATGCTGAATTATTTATCAAACCCACATTCTGAGAGTATTACATAAGCAATACATGCCCCCTACCAGTGCCCTTATTAACTGACAGATATAATTCGAGAAAATCAACTGAGCCTAATGCTATAGTTTTAAGACCTGTAATAAGGCTTAACTCCCCACCAATCCTTCCATTAATTTTGAATCTTACATGATGTCTCTGGGGTGGTAGTCCATGGCAGAACAGTTAATGTAGAAGCGCTTAAAGTAACACAGAGCGGTTCCCTGAAAAACAAAAAATAAATAAAAATATAAAACAGAAAAGAACAATAAGTGCGCGTGTTAAGGGACAGTGAAGAGCTTCACAGTGAGATGTCAGAGGTTTTTTAGGGTCTGTAGAGGACCGAAATTCAGCCCCATTCCCAATGTTGAAAAGCAGGTGTTTTCCCCAAAATGATGCCTTAAAATTCCCAAATGATGGATGCTTTGATGAGAATATGCCATGAGCGGCCATCCAACATCAGTGCCACTTTGTTGCAAAAAAATTTGGGAAAGTTTTTTCTCTGCCAAAGACTGGAAATTAAAGTGTGTTTAAGCCAGCCACATTGATAATAAATTTTAAAATATCAAATGGTTAACTTTTTGCTTGTTTTTCTTATTTTTTTTATATGAAACAAATCTCCCAACTTTAATCAAATATCGCTATTTACCCCAAACTTGAAGGCCATGGATTCAAGGGGTGAAAATATCTATGGATGTAAATATTTAGGATTTCCAAGAGGGAAAATTAATCTTTAGGATTTCCCAGAACGTCAATTTTCAGTGTTTCTCACAGGGAATGTAAATCACTGTCAGTGAAGATTTTCACGTCCACGACCAAGAGTTTTCAGCGAGATGTCAAATTATTCAGGATTTCCCAGAGGGGAAATAATTCTTTAGGATTTCCCGGAATGTAAACCTTTAGGATTTCCCCGAATGTAAACCTTTAGGATTTCCCAGAATGTAAACCTTTAGGATTTCCCGGAATGTGAACCTTTAAGATTTCCCGGAATGTGAACCTTTAGGATTTCCCGGAATGTAAATCTTTAGGATTTCCCGGAATGTAAATCTTTAGGATTTCCCGGAATGTAAATCTTTAGGATTTACCAGAATGTAAATCTTTAGGATTTACCAGAATGTAAATCTTTAGGATTTCCCAGAATGTATATCTTTAGGATTTCCCAGAATGTAAATCTTTAGGATTTCCCAGAATGTAAACCTTTAGGATTTCCCCGAATGTAAATCTTTAGGATTTCCCACAGGGACTGTAAATCAAACACAATAGGAACACAGTTTGATGACATCGTCTGGCAATACCTGTAGTAAATATATGTACAATATATAGGCTTACCACTATTACCAGTACATATCTAGACTTACCAGTACATACTTACACTTACGAGTACATATTTACATTTACGAGTACATATCTATACTTACCAGTACACATTTAGACTTACCAGTACATATTTACACTTACCAGTATACATTTAGACTTACCAGTACACATTTAGACTTACCAGTACATATTTACACTTACCAGTATACATTTAGACTTGCCAGTACACATTTACACTTACCAGTACATATTTACACTTACCAGTACATATCTAGACTTACCAGTACATATTTACACTTACCAGTACATATTTACACTTACCAGTACATATTTACACTTACCAGTACACATCTAGACTTACCAGTACATATTCAGACTTACCAGTACATATATACTCTTACCAGTATATATTTACACTAACCAGTACATATTTACACTTACCAGCACATATTTACATTAACCAGTACATATTTACATTAACCAGTACATATTTACACTTACCAGTACATATTTACACTTACCAGTACATATTTACACTTACCAGTACATATCTAGACTTACCAGTACATATTTACACTTGCCAGTACATATTTACACTTACCAGTACATATTTACACTTACCAGTACATATTTACACTTACCAGTACATATCTAGACTTACCAGTACATATTTAGACTTGCCAGTACACATTTACACTTACCAGTACATATTTACACTTACCAGTACATATTTACACTTACCAGTACATATTTACACTTACCAGCACATATCTAGACTTACCAGTACATATTTACACTTGCCAGTACATATTTACACTTACCAGTACATATTTACACTTACCAGTACATATTTACACTTACCAGTACATATCTAGACTTACCAGTACATATTTAGACTTGCCAGTACACATTTACACTTACCAGTACATATTTACACTTACCAGTACATATTTACACTTACATGTACATATCTAGACTTACCAGTACATATTTAGGCATCGGTGGATGGAACCTGCTGCAGAACTCCTTGAGGACATATTCAAAATGGCGACAGAGATGTCTCTCCTCGGATGAAGTCAGAAAGTGAGCACGTCTCTGCTCCTCCTGTAACCAAATGGTCAGTGGTTAAACGGTCAACAATGAAACGGTCAGTGGTTAAACAGTCAACAGTGAAACAATCAGTGGTTAAACGGTCATCAATTAAACGGTCATGTAACTGGGGTGCAGGGCCTGTCCCGAGACACAGTTATATTATTCTAACTAATGAATACACATCTAACCTCACACATTATACGGAGTTGAACTCCTGTTGATTAATCTCGGCGAGATTTGGTTCGGCTGGGTATATGGACAGGGAAGAGGTATCAGTCCAAATATCCAGCCTCGACGAATCTCGCCGAGATTAAGATTAGATGCGTAGTCATATGTTAATAACCAAGCACCTGTCATATGTTAATAACCAAGCACCTGTCATATGTTAAGAACCAAGCACCTGTCATATGTTAAGAACCAAGCACCTGTCATATGTTAAAGACCCAATTTTAAGTTGCCACCCCCAAATTGTAAGCTGCCTGCCAATCAAACATTTAACAATAGATCTCAGGTGGAGTGACATCTGCAGACACTGTGGTCTGGGGCTACCCCAGAGAGGTGTTTTGATAACAATAACAGCCAGTATCTACAGGCATTCGTTAGATCTTGAGGAAGCCCAGTATACCCGAGTTTTGATAGCAAATTACCTGTCCACAACTGCTATTTTCTTGTAATTCAATTGTTTTTAAAAAGGCCCGTGCACAATGCAATTTCAATATAATTGTAATTTCCCCCCTCTATATACCTGTACATGTATTACAAATTACACAATCAGAAATCAAACAATAATTAACAGAATAAGTTTTAAAACTTGTAACCTATTGAAATGATTTATGTCATCAATTTATGAAACCTCTATATTTATAATAGAAATTATTCACTGAGTCAATGACAGAGAGAGAGAGAGGGGTGGGTGTAGAATGTGTTTCAGCTACCCTTAGGAATACAACCATTATTCAAACACTATGACCACAGAAACTCTGCAGAGGTCACTGAGACAGGTCCTGTGTATATCAAAACTATAAAAAAGCAGGGACAGGTAGATTTCTACCATGTTCTGCCTCTGTGTATTTCTTTGAGTGTCATGGGATATAGCAATTAACACCTTGGTAGACCCTGGCCACTCCAGGTAAATAACATCTGTTTAGATTAGGCTCCGCCTACATTTTCACTGACCGTACGGTCATGAGATGGGTCTTTAAGAACCAAGCACCTGTCATATGTTAAGAACCAAGCACCTGTCATATGTGTTAATGCAATTTACTCCATGTTTAAGGATATGGTTTCAAAGGTTGTCACTTTAGTTAATTAATATTCATACCAGTAAGTTTCATTTCTTACCGACATTCGGGCACCATGCCGCTCCACAAACTTCTGGTTCGTGTCATGTCTGAGTGACTGGATGTCAGTTTCATCATTAAACATCCAGTGCTTCAGCTGACTGCTTGTGGCAAACATCGTCTACACCTACAAACTAATCACAGCTTAATAAATACACTAAAAATATTATGTCTACACCTACAAACTAAACACGGCTTACATACACTAAAAATATTATGTCTACACATACAAACTAATCACAGCTTAATAAATACACTAAAAATATTATGTCTACACCTACAAACTAAACACAGCTTACATATACTAACAAGAGGCCCATGGGCCACATCACTCACCTGAGTCACCTTGGTCCATATCAGAAGATTTTCCATATCTATTTGCATGTAAAACCGTAGTCCCTATTATGGCCCCAAACCTTCCCCTGGAGGCCATGGTTTTTGCAAACTTGAATCTACACTATGTCAGAAACCTTTCATGTAAATGTGAACTTCTTTGGCCCAATGGTTCTTGAGAAGAAGATTTTTAAAGATTTTCCCTATATATTTGTATGTAAAACTTTGATCCCCTATTGTGGCCCCATCCTACCCCAGGGGGCATGATTTTAACAAACCTGAATCTGCACTATATCAGAAAGCGTTCATATAAATCTCAGCTTTTCTGGCTTAGTGGTTCTGGGAAGAAGATTTTTCCTATATATTTGTATGTAAAACTTTGACCCCCTATTATGGCCCCATCCGACCCCCGGGGGCCATGATCTGAACAATTTATATTCTGCACTATATCAGGAAGCTTTCATATAAACCTCAGCTTTTCTGGCTCAGTGGTTCTTGAGAAGAAGATTTTAAAAGATTTTTCCTATAAATTTGTATGCAAAACTTTGATGACCCCCTTGAGGCCACATCCAATCCCCAGGGGCCATGATTTTAACAAACTTGAATCTGCACTATATCAAAAAAAAAAAAAAAAAAAACGAAAAAAAAAAACAACCAAAAAAAAACAAACTTTGACCCCCTATTGTGGCCCCATCCGACCCCCGGGGGCCATGATTTTAACAATTAGAATCTGTATTATATCAGGAAGCTTTCATATAAATCTCAGCTTTTCTGGCTTAGTGGTTCTTGGGGAAATGATTTTTAAAGATTTTTCCTATATATTTGTATGTAAAACTTTGACCCCCTATTGTGGCCCCATCCGACCCCCGGGGGCCATGATTTTAACAATTTAGAATCTGTACTATATCAGGAAGCTTTCATATAAATCTCAGCTTTTCTGGCTTAGTGGTTCTTGGGGAAAAGATTTTTAAAGATTTTTCCTATATATTTGTATGTAAAACTTTGACCCCCTATTGTGGCCCCATCCGACCCCCGGGGGCCATGATTTTAACAATTTAGAATCTGTACTATATCAGGAAGCTTTCATATAAATCTCAGCTTTTCTGGCTTAGTGGTTCTTGGGAAGAAGATTTTTAAAGATTTTTCCTGTATATTTGTATGTAAAACTTTGACCCCCTATTGTGGCCCCATCCGACCCCCGGGGGCCATGATTTTAACAATTCAGAATCTGTACTATATCAGGAAGCTTTCATATAAATCTCAGCTTTTCTGGCTTAGTGGTTCTTGGGAAGAAGATTTTTAAAGATTTTTCCTATATATTTGTATGTAAAACTTTGACCCCCTATTATGGCCCCATCCGACCCCCGGGGGCCATGATTTTAACAATTTAGAATCTGTACTATATCAGGAAGCTTTCATATAAACCTCAGCTTTTCTGGCTCAGTGGTTCTTGAAAAGAAGATTTTTCCTATATATTTGTATGTAAAACTTTGACCCCCTATTGTGGCCCCATCCGAACCCCGGGGGCCATGATTTTAACAATTTAGAATTTGCATTATATCAGGAAGCTTTCATATAAATCTCAACTTTCCTGGCTCAGTGGTTCTTGAAAAGAAGATTTTTCCTATATATTTGTATGTAAAACTTTGATCCCCTATTGTGGCCCCATCCGACCCCCGGGGGCTATGATTTTAACAATTTAGAATCTGCATTATATCAGGAAGCTTTCATATAAATCTCAGCTTTCCTGGCTCAGTGGTTCTTGAAAAGAAGATTTTTCCTATATATTTGTATGTAAAACTTTGATCCCCTATTGTGGCCCCATCCGACCCCCGGGGGCCATGATTTTAACAATTTAGAATCTGTACTATATCAGGAAGCTTTCATATAAATCCCAGCTTTTCTGGCTCAGTGGTTCTTGAAAAGAAGATTTTTCATATATATTTGTATGTAAAACTTTGATCCCCTATTGTGGCCCCATCCGACCCCCAGGGGCCATGATTTTAACAATATAGAATCTGCATTACATAAGGAAGCTTTCATATACATCTCAGCTTTTCTGGCTTAGTGGTTCTTGAGAAGAAGATTTTTAAAGATTTTCCCTATATATTTGTATGTAAAACTTTGATCCCCTATTGTGGCTCCATCTGACCCCCGGGGGCCATGATTTTAACAATTTAGAATCTGCATTATATAAGGAAGCTTTCATAAAAATCTCAGCTTTTCTGGCTCAGTGGTTCTTGAGAAGAAGATTTTTAAAGATTTTCCCTATATATCTGTATGTAAAACTTTGATCCCCTATTGTGGCCCCATCCGACCCCCGGGGGCCATGATTTTAACAATTTAGAATTTGCATTATATCAGGAAGCTTTCATATAAATCTCAACTTTCCTGGCTCAGTGGTTCTTGAAAAGAAGATTTTTCCTATATATTTGTATGTAAAACTTTGATCCCCTATTGTGGCCCCATCCGACCCCCGGGGGCTATGATTTTAACAATTTAGAATCTGCATTATATCAGGAAGCTTTCATATAAATCTCAGCTTTCCTGGCTCAGTGGTTCTTGAAAAGAAGATTTTTCCTATATATTTGTATGTAAAACTTTGATCCCCTATTGTGGCCCCATCCGACCCCCGGGGGCCATGATTTTAACAATTTAGAATCTGTACTATATCAGGAAGCTTTCATATAAATCCCAGCTTTTCTGGCTCAGTGGTTCTTGAAAAGAAGATTTTTCATATATATTTGTATGTAAAACTTTGATCCCCTATTGTGGCCCCATCCGACCCCCAGGGGCCATGATTTTAACAATATAGAATCTGCATTACATAAGGAAGCTTTCATATACATCTCAGCTTTTCTGGCTTAGTGGTTCTTGAGAAGAAGATTTTTAAAGATTTTCCCTATATATTTGTATGTAAAACTTTGATCCCCTATTGTGGCTCCATCTGACCCCCGGGGGCCATGATTTTAACAATTTAGAATCTGCATTATATAAGGAAGCTTTCATAAAAATCTCAGCTTTTCTGGCTCAGTGGTTCTTGAGAAGAAGATTTTTAAAGATTTTCCCTATATATCTGTATGTAAAACTTTGATCCCCTATTGTGGCCCCATCCGACCCCCGGGGGCCATGATTTTAACAATTTAGAATTTGCATTATATAAGGAAGCTTTCATATAAATCTCAGCTTTTCTGGCACAGTGGTTCTTGAGAAGAAGATTTTTAAAGATTTTTCCTATATATTTGTATGTAAAACTTTGATCCCCTATTGTGGCCCCATCTGACCCCCGGGGGCCATGATTTTAACAATTTAGAATTTGCATTATATAAGGAAGCTTTCATATAAATTTCATCTTTTCTGGCCCAGTGGTTCTTGAGAAGAAGATTTTTTAATGACCCTACCCTATTTTTACCTTTTCTTGATTATCTCCCCTTGAAAGGTGGCCTGGCCCTTTATTTTAACAATTTAGAATTCCCTTTACCTAAGGATGTTTTGTGCCAACTTTGGTTGAAATTGGCCCAGTGGTTGTTGAGAAGAAGTTGAAAATGTGAAAATTTACAGACGGACAGACGGACGGACGCCGAAATACGGGTGATCAGAAAAGCTCACTTGAGCTTTCAGCTCAGGTGAGCTAAAAATATTATGTCTACACCTACAAACTAATCACAGCTTAATAAATACACTAAAAATATTATGTCTACACCTACAAACTAATCACAGCTTAATAAATACACTAAAAATAGTATGTCTACACCTACAAACTGAACACAGCTTAATAGATACACTAAAAATAGTATGTCTACACCTACAAACTAATCACAGCTTATTCCATCTACACTGCATTCTTTTATCAAGTTTTGGGCAAGCGGGAGGGGGCAGGACTTAATATCCTTGCCTGTGGGTCTGCTAAAAGGACCCAGTCCCAACTGAAATTTGACCGTTTTCCCCTAAATTCTTGTTGAAAATTTCCCAAATTATCACCTCACAAGCACAGTAAATATGGTATAGATCTGCATGTCTTAAATTGTTAGGCAAGATCTGCAACATCCCGGGAGGGACAACTTCATATCCAACATAAAACTGGAGCAGGTAAACCTTTCATTACGATATATATAAATGACTGCATTTGGTTTTTATCTAACAATACATTATTTGACCCCATCATTTTCAACGTAACATTCCCCGATTGAAATTGTACTGGACCTTGTACAAAACCGCTGTGGTGGGAACACTGTCACGGGTCCTCAGAAAAATGATGTCCCTTGTCACAGTAAGTGTGGCACGCTAAAGAACCCTCACTGCTCAACAGTTTGGGAACACTTCCCCTATAGCGAGACCCCTCTCAACGTACAACTGAGAAAAACACCCGTGGAGTACGTACATCTCTACGTGTTTCATGTGAAAAGAAGAAAGAGTGCGAAAATGTTTGCAAATATAGTAATCAAAACAAAAACTCTCCCAATGTGTATTGGATTTCAGACTGCTTCCCTCTTATGCAGCAATATTGACATGCAATTTCTTGATTAATGTTGTCAATTTTATAGAAACAATTTGCGTCATGTTGAATACTTGCCGCACTTATTCTCCATTGCACGGGATTTGCCATTACTTTCAATAAAGACGCCAAAACACCTGTTTATGGTAATGTTTACTCTCGTGCTACAGAGGGATACTTGCTTAATCAGTCCTATACACAGGGCTCGTCACGAATTTTTTGTCTCATTAACATTGGACATCGTCTATTCTATAATTACACAGGGGAGGAATCTGGAATCCCCAAAATCGCTACCGCAAAATTTCATTCGTTTCCTTTTTATATTTCAGGGACGGAAGCGAATTTCGGGATTCTGGGTTCCTCCCTGTGTAAATATAGAATAGAGAGGGTCAATTCGTGATGTGCCCGTGCCCCAATCTCTACCCAGAGTTATCGTTCCTTACACTCACTTACACCTCTCTCAACGATTCAAAGGTTTTACAAGATTTTTGTAAAATGGAACGTATGCTCAAATAAAGCATGGTTTTTACTTCAGTTACAAAAATATATGTAAATAAATAAATATTGAGCAGATGTCAAGTCTTTCTGCGACACAAGAAGCATTGAATTAGGTTGAAACGTGGATATTGGATAGTTATATTGCACCAGGCCTATACATAGCAGGGTTCGAAATTAACTCATGTCCGTAAGTCCGAGACTAGTAAAAAACGTGTCGGACTAGTGAACTCTCTATAGCACTAGTCCGTACGGACTAGTGAAAATCCAGAAATCAATCTTGAATTGGTAAAGATTTTTAGTAAGATTTGTCTGAGTCTCTTAGATGTTTGAACTTATGGTTGATTACCTGCATGGTCAAGTGTTTGCATGACTATGACAGCCTGATCTTCCTAACACATGGAGTGTGTTCGAGACCGCCGTTCTTCGAACGTGCACAAATTGTCAAATTCCTGCCGATTCCAAACGCCGAGTACACATCTGATCACGAGAACGTGTTCTAGGTGCAAGAATTGCAAGTAGTGTGGTCTGAGAACATGCACGTTTGTTTCTCGACATTCGTGACTCTTAACACAGTAGTTCATAACATATCATGACTTGGTCAATCGAGTGAATTTTTTTTACTTTATTGATAAAATTTCGAACTCCTGTGACTCTAAGATCTGAACACCAAAACAACAGGAACGTCGATCTCGAACGCACTTATGGACATTTATAAAAGGATTAACTCGGAGGTTAATATTGTATGCTTCTGAAGATCTTGAATGCGAAATAAAATATGGTGGTCTCTTTTTCTTCTGTAGGTGTCAGAAATTGAATTGTTTGTAACTGTGATGTGTTTGATTTGATTAAATACTATTGAATAAAATGAAGATCATTTTATTATATACTGGACGGACTAGTAAAATGTTTTGCTGACTAGTGAACATCAACAGTTACTAGTCCGTACGGACTAGTGCTTGAAAAAGTTAATTTCGAACCCTGCATAGGTACATGAAGAATATATAGTAATGGGGAAAAAATCTACAAATAGTTGCTTGTCCTACATTTTCCCGATATTTTGTAAAATAGTTCTTAGTTTTATTAGCCGTAAAAAAAAAGTGGATTTACATGTGGAATAACATTGCTTATTTTAAGACGTTAACAGAGGTTTAAGTGAGAGCAAGGAACGACAACTCTGGGTAGAGATTGCCTGTGCCCTGGATCTACTAGGCCTATACCTAATCTTATTATCTATAAGACTGTTTGTTTGAATGTTACAGTCTGTTTCGGGGACTTAGATAATAACCTGATTCGTCCTTTCTTTTACATGTCACGTGGAATAATGATGTACAGCAGGATTTCTACTTCCACACGGCAGCGAAGGCTGGCGAGAAAAAATGGACAATAACACCATTCACTCGTTCAATATTTATTCGTAAAGAAAGAAAATTAATAAAGGAAAACAATATAGAGTTTTACGAAGCTTCGTAAACAATTAGATTGAAATCCAAGGTATAAGATGCATTCATGAGGAAACTTAAACCAGTGGTAGATAGTCTCTAAATTTGATTGTGATAGAATACGACATTTTAACGTTTGACTCTTGTGCATCGAAATGAAAGTAAAAGTAAACCGGATTTAGCGTGCTGTTTGCTGAGGAAACTGTGATCTTGTAAGACTAGGATACTAGCGCCACATCTATTATTTACTGTGCATGTAGAGAAATTCTTACTTAATTATAAATTTTCTATCATTATAATTAAAATCATTCTAATAGAAAATATAGCCTATAGATTTTTAGAACCTTATCTTCTGCAAGTAACAAAGTAATATTTATATGTAGGCATTTTATTGCTGCAATGCATGGCTGGTTTACATTGCAATACAAGATATAAAGTCCATGAAATAGTTAATAAATAAATTGTGGTTAATTTAAGGAATCTGGAAATACAGATACTCAATTTTCAAATAAAATAAATAAAACCACAGGGTTTTGACACAATCTAAGCAAACTTAACTCGAGTACCAGTTTGCTTAGACTGTGTCCTAAAATATAATAAAGATACGTGTCTATTTATAGGGTTGAAAAGATTCATTGAAATATCAGCAATTCAGTGTTCAATTCATTGCCTCGATTTTTGATTTGATACGTTTATTACAAACGGGTTCAGAAAAATACCCCAGGCTCGACTTGTACTCTTGCCTTCAAACAAGAGGGACAAACTAGCACTGCATGGATAACTGTTGTTAGCCTTGAGGTGGACGAAAATGATAAAGAACATTATCAGTTTAACCTACAGAGCCAACAGGCATCTTACCGTTTGTCAGTTTGGGAACATTTTGCTTTTTAAAATGATTTTTAATCTTGGTAATTAATATTTTTCATTTTTATTATTGGTTTCTGTAAATTGTATCGTATTGAATCATGGCATAAGTATTGCAATATGTACAGGGTTTGATGCGCAGCACGTCCGACTGACCAAGTCTACTAAATGATAGGTCCGGTCGGGTAAAATGTCGATTTACTAGTCCGACTGGTCGTGTTTAAAAAATAAACAAATTTAAGAAACTTTACTTTAAATCATAAGATATTTTATTCTTAAAAAAAATAACTGTAAAGAGTTAAATTTGCGAGCAATTTTGAACCGCATGATGACATAATCTCTATTTTTAGTTCTAATAAGTCGCGGTCGGAAGTGATGTTCTAGACATCTACACAATGTTAATGTGTGTAAAGTTATGTTTTGGTTAAATAGAATTATTGAGTTCATTTTCATAAAAAAAAACAAAAAAACAGTCCATTTGAATTGAATAAAAGAAAGTGTTTATCAGATTAATGAATTACGTCGTAAACAGCAATTTTTCGGTGTTTACATATGTGCGGGAATGTCCATATTCAAATACGAATTCTAGTCCTCAAGGAAAGCAAAAGATGTCCCAAGAAAGAGAAAAAAGGAAAACGTTGTGAAAAAACAAAGCAGGGCTTATGAAATAGAATTTTTTACAAAATATTGACTCGGAGGTCATTTTATTCTAAATGGATTAAAGAATTTAAAAAAAACTGAAAATATGTTTGAAAGTAAAAGCATCGGATTGAATGACGAGACTAAAGATTTTTTTGAGATAATTAAATGCATTTTAGTTCAAACTTAATGCTTGTCATTTAAATTATGATTGTATTAGTGTATTAAAACGGTTTTTTTTAACCTAAGATTGTGTTCCATGCCCCCTTTGTTTTATATGTTTTCTTTCTCTCTTTCTTTCTCTCTTTCTTTATATTTATGAAAATGTCTTTTGCATATGAATATTGATGCTATTATTGTGTAGTTAAATTACATATATGTATAAAATGTAAAAGTCAAATAAAAAATCGAACAATAATAATAAAAAAAAAAGTATTTAGATATGGAGAATCTATCAGATTTTTTCTGGAAAGTTGGTCAGGGCTAGTGGATGTAAGGTCAGGTTTAGCAAAAATCATCTGAAGTAGCCAGATTGGTCTAGTGCTCAAAAAAGTTAATGTCAAACCCTGATGTATCGTATCGTGAAGGGTGTGTAGTGTTTCAGCCTTATAAGTGTCTATGTGTTTACCTGTATGATCAGGAACTTTCTGATTCATTCTCATGTGTTGGTGATTCGTTTTCTGAGAAAAGAAACAGATCAGCAATTAACACCTGATGAGAATGCGATGTGAAATTAACAGAGGATGAGAATGTGATGTGAAATTAACAGAGGATGAGAATGCGATGTGAAATTAACAGATGATGAGAATCAGGGCTCACACTGGACCAAAATTTTGTGTCGCAACCTGGCGCGCGTGCATCGACTCATACACGTTTACTGTAGATCTATATTTCATGTATATTATTCAAGAGGCATATACAACATATCATATCTCTGATTATTCTTACACAATGTATACAACATAGCTTTGTTTAGCTTTTATCACAAATCACTATAATTATTAGGATATTGTGAAAATCGATTGTATTTCAGCAGATTGCTTTTTAGTCAGTCTGATGACATTGCAGCACAATCATGGTTTTATTTCTAAATATTGTTTTTGGCTAAGTTGACTCAATTCTATTTCATACCAGAAAAAAGTAGGAGTATTTCATAGCATATAAACTGGCTATATTAAATAAAGACAAGAAATGAGTTTCTTAATGTTTATTAATCATTTTAGTAGTGTAAATGACATATATTACTCATTAAATTTGCAGTCTAGAAAAAGTCACTGATGACAAAGTTACTGAAAATTAATTACTGTAATACATAACACATGATCATAGTTTCACATCACATTTTCACTGAAGAATCCTGTTTTCATCTTGAAATCCAGAGTGACAAAGTGGTCCTTCGGTGAATCTCATCATGTAGAGGAGAAGGGACTTCATGAAGTCTGAAACAAATTTTAAATGGCTTAAGATGATGTGAAGTCAAAAGAAATTTCAGAAGAACCTACTGTTTTTGCGTTTCCTCATGGCCATTTTCTAAATAGATCAACTAAAGACCTAAAGAATAATGCAATTTCCCAACATTCCTCTATTTATACACTATACTAACGTCAAATGGATTAGAAAATATAGCTGAACATTCTAGACTAGTTTACCTTTCTAGATGAAATCGCTTTTGTACTGTGATGAACCGACAAATTAAATTTTATATATTTTTATTAACACGGAAGTATCTTCCATTGACTAGCTTGTGTGCACAATCACACGCTTTTTATTCCATCTAGTACAAAACAGGTAGCACCCCAGTAATGACTCGGGGTATCTCTATATTTACGATATGTACTGTAGGCAACTTAACTGACACGCGCAAAGTTCATTTCATTCACACCTACCTGCACATAGAGGATCAACCCTTTGTTTTGTGTAAACTGCTAAATAAACAAGACGCCCCTAAGTCTTATTGTTCCCATGCGACAGGGTATCCACATTCTGCACAGGTAAAACAGCCCTGAGGCTGCAGTTTGGATGCCAACAGCTGAAATTCAAAATGGCGCGCGAATACTAAATTACGAAATGTCTGTGTCGCATTTCCGGAATTTCTGTCGCATTTTTTTCTGAAAAATCGCAAAATGCGACAAATGCGATGGGCAACGCGAGCCCTGAGAATGCGATGTGAAAGTAACAGAACATGAGAATGTGATGTGAAATTAACAGAACATGAGAATGCGATGTGAAATTAACAGAGGATGAGAATGTGATGTGAAATTAACAGATGATGAGAATGTGATGTGAAATTAACAGAACATGAGAATGTGACCTGTGAAATTAACAGATGATGAGAATGGGGTGTGAAATTAACAGACGAGGAGAATGTGATGTGAAATTAACAGAGGATGAGAGTGCGATGTGAAATTAACAGAGGATGAGAATGTGATGTGAAATTAACAGATGATGAGAATGGGGTGTGAAATTAACAGCTGATGAGAATGTGATGTGAAATTAACAGATCATGAGAATGTGATGTGAAATTAACAGAGGATGAGAATGTGATGTGAAATTAACAGAGGATGAGAATGCGGTGTGAAATTAACAGATGATGAGAATGCGATGTGAAATTAACAGAGGATGAGAATGCAGTGTGAAATTAACAGATCACGAGAATGTGATGTGAAATTAACAGATGATGAGAATGTGATGTGAAATTAACAGGTGATGAGAATGTGATGTGAAATTAACAGAACATGAGAATGCGGTGTGAAATTAACAGATGATGAGAATGTAATGTGAAATTAACAGAGGATGAGAATGCGATGTGAAATTAACAGAGGATGAGAATGCGGTGTGAAATTAACAGATTATGAGAATGTGACCTGTGAAATTAACAGAACATGAGAATGCGGTGTGAAATTAACAGAACATGAGAATGCGATGTGAAATTAACAGAACATGAGAATGCGGTGTGAAATTGATTTGGTTTCCACATATGATGGTCGTCACTAGAAGAATTTTACATGTCAAAATGAATTTACTGAAGCCACATTTTTAAAAAAAAACAACATTTCTTCAAGTTTATACTTTTAGATTCAGAATCATGTGAATGCGTACCACATAATATGATCTAGTGTTAAATCTAGGAACTAGAGAGGGCACACATATCATATGTTCAAAAGGGCACTTTTCGTTGCAGCAAGACAATTTCAGGGCACTTTCATTGTATCATACTATGATAGTAATAGAATGATCATTTAGCCTCTTTTAAAAGTTAATACCTGCTGCCTTGATTTTAAACTTTTCAATCAACCTTGTGAAATAAAGAACAATTGTTTATGGTAACAAATATATTTTTTAAATTTTATAGAGAGAAAAGGGCATTGTGCAATTAAAAAGGGCATGGCGCGGCACCATGCTAGTTTGCCTTAGATTTAACACTACATTCATGAGAATCTATTTTGTAATTTAAACCTCAAGGTGTTGGTCTCCAGTTTTTGACTGTTTGAAAATATAAAATATAAATCAACGTAATGTAGTTTACTCCAAATTTGTAGTCATATCCCCCTTTCTACTAGCAAAGTTCGAATCCGAAATCATTTGATATGGAGAAATAAATGTATCAGCCGAGTGGCCTCTTCCTGTTATTGACTTTTTATTGATTGAAACTTTTGTCAAATCAATTTCTAAAAGTTTAAAAATCTATTTTCATTGAGTAAAAAAAAAATCAAATCCTGATGAAAATAGAAGACAGAACGTTTGAGAATTTACCTACAGTGACAGTAGAGTGTGACAGTAGAGTGTGACAGTAGAATGTGACAGTAGAATGTGACAGTACATTGTGACAGTAGATTGTGACAGTAGATTGTGACAGTAGAGTGTGACAGTAGAATGTGACAGTAGATTGTGACAGTAGATTGTGACAGTAGATTGTGACAGTAGAGTGTGACAGTAGAGTGTGACAGTAGAGTGTGGCAGTAGATTGTGACAGTAGAGTGTGACAGTAGATTGTGACAGTAGAGTGTGACAGTAGAGTGTGACAGTAGATTGTGACAGTAGATGACTGTAGATTGTGACAGTAGAGTGTGACAGTAGATTGTGACAGTAGAGTGTGACAGTAGATTGTGACAGTAGAGTGTGACAGTAGAGTGTGACAGTAGATGACTGTAGATTGTGACAGTAGATTGTGACAGTAGAGTGTGACAGTAGAGTGTGACAGTAGATTGTGACAGTACATTGTGACAGTAGATTGTGACAGTAGAGTGTGACAGTAGATTGTGACAGTACATTGTGACAGTAGATTGTGACAGTAGAGTGTGACAGTAGATGACTGTAGATTGTGACAGTACATTGTGACAGTACAGTGTGACAGTAGAATGTGACAGTACATTGTGACAGTAGAGTGTGACAGTAGATGACTGTAGATTGTGACAGTAGATTGTGACAGTAGAGTGTGACAGTAGATTGTGACAGTAGAGTGTGACAGTACATTGTGACAGTAGAGTGTGACAGTAGAGTGTGACAGTAGATGACTGTAGATTGTGACAGTAGATTGTGACAGTAGATTGTGACAGTAGAGTGTGACAGTACATTGTGACAGTAGATTGTGACAGTAGAGTGTGACAGTAGATGACTGTAGATTGTGACAGTAGATTGTGACAGTAGAGTGTGACAGTAGAGTGTGACAGTAGAATGTGACAGTACATTGTGACAGTAGAGTGTGACAGTAGATTGTGACAGTAGATTGTGACAGTAGATTGTGACAGTAGATTGTGACAGTAGAGTGTGGCAGTACATTGTGACAGTACATTGTGGCAGTAGAGTGTGACAGTAGATTGTGACAGTAGATTGTGACAGTACATTGTGACAGTAGAGTGTGGCAGTACATTGTGACAGTACATTGTGGCAGTAGAGTGTGACAGTAGATTGTGACAGTAGAGTGTGACAGTAGATTGTGACAGTAGAGTGTGACAGTACATTGTGACAGTAGAGTGTGACAGTAGATTGTGACAGTAGAGTGTGACAGTACATTGTGGCAGTAGATTGTGACAGTAGATTGTGACAGTAGATTGTGACAGTAGATTGTGACAGTAGAGTGTGACAGTAGAGTGTGACAGTAGAGTGTGACAGTAGATTGAGACAGTAGAGTGTGACAGTAGAGTGTGACAGTAGAGTGTGACAGTAGAATGTGACAGTAGAGTGTGACAGTAGAGTGTGGCAGTAGAGTGTGACAGTAGAGTGTGACAGTAGAGTGTGACAGTAGATTGTGACAGTAGAGTGTGACAGTAGATTGTGACAGTAGATTGTGACAGTAGATTGTGACAGTAGATTGTGACAGTAGAGTGTGACAGTAGAGTGTGACAGTAGATTGTGACAGTAGAGTGTGACAGTAGATTGAGACAGTACATTGTGGCAGTAGATTGTGACAGTAGATTGTGACAGTAGATTGTGACAGTAGATTGTGACAGTAGAGTGTGACAGTAGAGTGTGGCAGTAGAGTGTGACAGTAGATTGTGACAGTAGATTGTGACAGTAGATTGTGGCAGTAGAGTGTGACAGTAGAGTGTGACAGTAGAGTGTGACAGTAGACAGTAGATTGTGACAGTACATTGTGGCAGTAGAGTGTGACAGTAGAGTGTGACAGTAGAATGTGACAGTACATTGTGGCAGTAGAGTGTGACAGTAGAGTGTGACAGTAGATTGTGACAGTAGAATGTGACAGTAGAGTTAGACAGTAGAGTGTGACAGTAGAATGTGACAGTAGAGTTAGACAGTAGAGTGTGACAGTAGATTGTGACAGTAGAATGTGACAGTAGAGTGTGACAGTAGAATGTGACAGTACATTGTGACAGTACATTGTGACAGTAGAGTGTGACAGTAGAGTGTGACAGTAGAGTGTGACAGTAGAATGTGACAGTAGAGTGTGACAGTAGAGTGTGACAGTAGACAGTAGAGTGTGACAGTAGAGTGTGACAGTACATTGTGACAGTAGAGTGTGACAGTAGATTGAGACAGTAGATTGTGACAGTAGAGTGTGACAGTACATTGTGACAGTAGAATGTGACAGTAGAGTGTGACAGTAGAGTGTGACAGTAGAATGTGACAGTAGAGTGTGACAGTAGAGTGTGACAGTAGAGTGTGACAGTAGAGTGTGACAGTAGATTGTGACAGTAGATTGTGACAGTAGAGTGTGACAGTACATTGTGGCAGTAGAATGTGACAGTACATTGTGGCAGTAGAGTGTGACAGTAGATTGTGACAGTAGATTGTGACAGTAGATTGTGACAGTAGAGTGTGACAGTAGATTGTGACAGTAGAGTGTGACAGTAGAGTGTGACAGTAGACAGTAGATTGTGACAGTACATTGTGACAGTAGAGTGTGACAGTAGAGTGTGACAGTAGAGTGTGACAGTAGAGTGTGACAGTAGATTGTGACAGTAGAGTGTGACAGTAGATGACTGTAGATTGTGACAGTAGATTGTGACAGTAGAGTGTGACAGTAGATTGTGACAGTAGAGTGTGACAGTAGAGTGTGACAGTAGACAGTAGATTGTGACAGTACATTGTGACAGTAGAGTGTGACAGTAGAGTGTGACAGTAGAGTGTGACAGTAGAGTGTGACAGTAGAGTGTGACAGTAGATTGTGACAGTAGAGTGTGACAGTAGATGACTGTAGATTGTGGCAGTAGATTGTGGCAGTAGATTGTGACAGTAGATGACTGTAGATTGTGGCAGTAGATTGAGACAGTAGATTGAGACAGTAGATTGTGACAGTAGATGACTGTAGATTGTGACAGTAGATTGTGGCAGTAGATTGAGACAGTAGATTGTGACAGTAGATTGTGACAGTAGATTGTGACAGTAGAATGTGACAGTAGAGTTAGACAGTAGATTGTGACAGTAGAGTGTGACAGTAGAGTGTGACAGTAGAGTGTGACAGTAGAATGTGACAGTAGATTGTGGCAGTAGAGTGTGACAGTAGAGTGTGTCAGTAGAATGTGACAGTAGATTGTGACAGTAGAGTGTGACAGTAGACAGTAGAGTGTGACAGTACATTGTGACAGTAGATTGTGACAGTAGATTGTGACAGTAGAGTGTGACAGTAGAGTGTGTCAGTAGAATGTGACAGTAGAGTTAGACAGTAGATTGTGACAGTAGAGTGTGACAGTAGAGTGTGACAGTAGAGTGTGACAGTAGAATGTGACAGTAGATTGTGGCAGTAGAGTGTGACAGTACATTGTGACAGTAGAGTGTGACAGTAGAGTGTGACAGTAGACAGTAGAGTGTGACAGTAGAGTGTGACAGTAGAGTGTGACAGTAGAATGTGACAGTAGAGTGTGACAGTAGAGTGTGACAGTAGAATGTGACAGTAGATTGTGGCAGTAGAGTGTGACTGTAGAATGTGACAGTACATTGTGGCAGTAGAGTGTGACAGTAGAGTGTGACAGTAGATTGTGACAGATTGTGACAGTAGATTGTGACAGTAGAGTGTGACAGTAGAGTGTGACAGTAGAATGTGACAGTACATTGTGGCAGTAGAGTGTGACAGTAGAGTGTGACAGTAGAGTGTGACAGTAGAATGTGACAGTAGAGTGTGACAGTAGAGTGTGACAGTAGACAGTAGAGTGTGACAGTAGAGTGTGACAGTAGAATGTGACAGTAGAGTGTGACAGTAGAGTGTGACAGTAGACAGTAGAGTGTGACAGTAGACAGTAGAGTGTGACAGTAGAGTGTGACAGTAGAGTGTGACAGTAGAGTGTGGCAGTAGAGTGTGACAGTAGAGTGTGACAGTAGATTGTGACAGTAGATTGTGACAGTAGATTGTGACAGTAGATTGTGACAGTAGAGTGTGACAGTAGAGTGTGACAGTAGATTGTGACAGTAGAGTGTGACAGTAGACAGTAGAGTGTGACAGTAGAGTGTGACAGTAGAGTGTGACAGTAGATTGTGACAGTAGAGTGTGACAGTAGAGTGTGACAGTAGACAGTAGAATGTGACAGTAGAATGTGACAGTAGAGTGTGACAGTAGAGTGTGACAGTAGAGTGTGACAGTAGAGTGTGACAGTACATTGTGACAGTACATTGTGACAGTAGAGTGTGACAGTAGAGTGTGACAGTAGATTGTGACAGTAGAGTGTGACAGTAGATGACTGTAGATTGTGGCAGTAGATTGTGGCAGTAGATTGTGACAGTAGATGACTGTAGATTGTGGCAGTAGATTGAGACAGTAGATTGAGACAGTAGATTGTGACAGTAGATGACTGTAGATTGTGACAGTAGATTGTGGCAGTAGATTGAGACAGTAGATTGTGACAGTAGATGACTGTAGATTGTGACAGTAGATTGTGGCAGTAGATTGAGACAGTAGATTGTGACAGTAGATGACTGTAGATTGTGGCAGTAGATTGAGACAGTAGATTGTGGCAGTAGATTGTGACAGTAGATTGTGACAGTAGATGACTGTAGATTGTGGCAGTAGATTGAGACAGTAGATTGTGACAGTAGATGACTGTAGATTGTGGCAGTAGATTGAGACAGTAGATTGTGGCAGTAGATTGTGACAGTAGATTGTGACAGTAGATGACTGTAGAGTGTGGCAGTAGATTGTGACAGTAGAGTGTGGCAGTAGATTGTGACAGTAGAGTGTGACAGTAGATTGTGACAGTAGATTGTGGCAGTAGATTGTGACAGTAGACAGTAGATTGTGACTGTAGATTGTGGCAGTAGATTGTAACAGTAGATTGTGATAATAGATTGGTCTAAGATTTTTTTTCCCCCTTATGATAGACATGTTTTACGTTCAAATTGCAACGATCACAAAGCAACCAATTATTATTAGTAGAAAATTTAATTGCCAACAAAAACACATGTTTCTGTATATTTCAAGGTGACAGTTTTTTAAGCATGGCGAGCGAGTCAGTAGTCGGGGCGACGGGGTCAGTAGATGGGGCGACGGAGGAACTGCAGTATGACGAGATGTTTAAGACGAGGTACACAGACGAAGATGAGGAGTATATGGCGACGGTCAACGCCCCCGCCCAACCCCCACCATGTGTCAAAAACTGGTTCCCAAAATCCAGGGGAAACTTCAGAAATAGGTAGGCTATGTGTACATGCACACCGACCACCCTGTGTCAAAAAGTGGTTCCCAAAATCCAGAGAAAACTTCAGAAATAGTAAGCTATGTGTACACGCACACCCACCACCAAAGTGGTTCCCAAAATCCAGAGAAAACTTCAGAAATAGTAAGCTATGTGTACATGCCCAGCCACCACCCTGTGTCAAAACCTGGTTCCCAAAATGCAGAGGAAACTTCAGAACTAGGTAAACTATGTACTACGACCCATGGTCTATACCAAATTTTCAACCAATTTTGAACACTTGAGTTACCTGTGCTGTTTTTGACTTGCTATTTATAATTCAGCGTTTTGTACGGAGCAAATTAGGACACACCCCATTCGTCCAATCCACAAGGCACGACATGGTAATGATATACTTAATGTCGGGTAGGACGAGTTAATTATGGTAATCAGTGCAAAAGACAACTCCTACTGCAGTAACTGAACTCTGTAAGAATCTATTGTTTTTGTGCATCAGCAATAAATAAATAATATATAAATGAAGAATTAAAAATATTTTTTAAAATTATTAAATGATGAATGAAAAATACCTAATAAAAATATTCATTAAAAAAATATATAAAAAAGAAAACAATGTGGACCATCTCAAGAAACCAAGAATAAGCCGTCTAGGAAGTCATAATAGTATTCCCATACTGATCATAATAGTATTCCCGTACTGATCATAATAATATTCCCGTACTGATCATAATAATATTCCCGTACTGATCATAATAGTATTCCCGTACTGATCATAATAATATTCCCGTACTGATCACCAAAGAAATAAAAAGGAAACAAAAAAACTATAATTTGGAATCACAGAAAACTGATAAATGGGTTTTGCTACGAATTGGTTATGTCAGGTACATGATCAGTGAAAGTTAAAACACAGGGCTAGAAAGAGTCGAAATTAACATATGCCCGTCAGTCTGTGACTGGTTAAAAGTCTGGCAGACAGACTGACATTTGATTAAATCAGTCCAATGGGACTGGTCAATTTTCTAAAACGTCATTTTGGAAAGTGTACTTTGGTATCTTAAACACGTATTTGGCGTTCCTCTATAGATATCAGATGGACCCGATTAGTAAATATAAATCTCACATAAGTTACAATATTGTCTGAGGTATATCAAGTTAATTATTCCGTAATTTTATTTTAATGACATGAACAAAATATGTTTATTCATTTCTGAACTGGTGGACTGGTAAATTTTTCTGTGGACTGGTTAAAATTATACCTTATCAGTCCAGTTGGACTGGTGACATAAAAAGTTATTTTCAAGCCCTGAAACAGATGATTCTGGTGTGCAAGGTGCAATTAATGTAAAGTGTCTGGAAACAGTTGAGTAAACCCATGTGTGGTTTAGTACATTAATTAGCATGTGAGAGCAGTAAACAGATTTAATCTATATAATGATTAATTAGCATGTGAGAGCAGTAAACAGATTTAATCTAGCAGTGAAATAACAATATGGCTGCAGTGTTAGGTACAACGAGTTCGAGACTCGGTTAACGTCCCTGATACATGTTACACGGTGCTAGTCAAAAGTTTCTCGCCGTGAACCTCTAGCATGCTGGAGCACAGTGTTAGGGTCATGATCAAAGTTGACTGACATGTAGTTTTCCTAATTCCTCAAAAAGGATGTCCCACGAGTATTCAGTTTAGAATGGTCCTCGGTGCCCCTTGCTTGTCGTAAGAGGCGACTTAATGGGGCTGTCCTTCAAATGAGACCGCAGAAACCGAGGTCCCGTGTTACAGTAGGTGTGACACGATAAAGATTCCTCCCTGCACAAAGGCCGTTGGCGCTGAGCATATGCCTAAATTTTGCAGCCCTTCACCGGTAGTGGTGATGTCTCCATAAGAGTGAAATATTCTCGAGAGGGAAGTTAAACAATATTCAATCAATCAAAAAGGATGCTTTTCCTACACTCCTGAATTAAGTGGCTTACTACACCTTGAAAGAATTTCTCAAATCAGCAGGAAATGATTTGATTACGAAATATATGGTGATACATATATGTACTAAGTACATATGTCATAAAGGCAAACAAATATGCAATTTTGAAGAGAAAAACATTTCTATAAATCTGAACTAAAGCCTCCAGTGGATTTGACCTCGGGATCTGTGGTTCACCAGCCGGATGCTTTATTCATTGAGCCACAATGATAGACAAACAAATCGATCGATACAAAATATTTCGTAAAACATTTAAATCGCCTTTTTGTGACATAGTGTCATAAAAATTGATTAAGTTTTAGTGTAATGAACTACCTTAATTCCTGCACAGAATCACGTGAACAATTTATTTTGTATTTCTTCTCTGTTGATCTACATGATGTTGGGGGCGGGCTCGTCTTGTGGGAATTCATGAATTTAAAGTCACAGAATTTATCGGTGACAGGGGACTTGAAGGGCAGTATAGAGATTCATGTTCTGATAGTTTGGATGTTCTGATCCTATAGGGGTGGATACCAAGATCGTGGAGACAGACGAGGGGGCTATAACCGTGACAACTACAACAACAGAAGAGGTCATCACCATGGTTACAGGGAAGATCGTCGTGGTTACAGGGAAGATCATCGTGGTTACAGGGAAGATAACCGTGGTTACAGAGAACATGGCAGTGGTGGTTATAACCAAGGTCATTACCATGACAACAGGAGTTATGGGGGATATAGAGACAGGGATCAAAGATGATTTAAATTTTTTTTTTTTTACATTTGGTTCCACCTGTTCCAGCCGATATCATATATATATAGGTGCGGAGGCGGAGGTGACCTGTAATGTTGTACCTATGGTTCTGTTATATGAGGAGAACCATTTAATCGTGGTTATGTGGAGATTTACAGCCTTCACGTCTAAAATACAGTTCTATAACATATTTTCCTGTAAACACAGCACAGTTTCAATTCTGTAAGATCATATACATTGTTATCTTTTTCTTGATTAGTATGATTAAATAAATACTGATGTTGATATTAGTTTAAGAAATAAATTTCATTTTTGAAAATACACAAGGGAATGGACTGTCAGACTTTGCACCAGCATGTAATTCATAGAGCGTGTTAGCACTTCATGAAAAGTATGGTAGCGAGAAGCTTTGATGTTCATACCTATGCAAAATCAGATTTATTTTTAAATGTACATTTTCCTTTCATTTCTGTTGGAATTTCCCGTCGTTGAAATCGTTGTACTAGATTCATTTACACACAGTTAATATGAGGATATGTGTATCATTTAAAAGACATTGAGAACAAAAACAATGAATTTGTAAATATCAAACAATGACTGAAAGATTTTGCAACGTGTACACAAATTATAAGTTTCGTATACGCTATGTAAATTGTAACAGTTTTCGTATACCTTATGTAAATTGTAAGTTTCGTATACGCAATGTATATTGTAACAGTTTCGTATAGTTATGTAAATTGTAACAGTTTCGTATACGCTATGTAAATTGTAACAGTTTCGTATACGCTATGTAAATTGTAACAGTTTCGTATATGCTATGTAAATTGTAACAGTTTCGTATACACTATGTAAATTGTAACAGTTTCGTATACACTATGTAAAATTGTAACAGTTTCGTATACACTATGTAAATTGTAACAGTTTCGTATACCCTATGTAAATTGTAAGTTTTGTATACGCTATGTATATTGTAACAGTTTCGTATACGCTATGTAAATTGTAACAGTTTCGTATACGCTATGTAAATTGTAACAGTTTCGTATATGCTATGTAAATTGTAACAGTTTCGTATACGCTATGTACTAAATTGTAACAGTTTCGTATACGCTATGTAAATTGTAACAGTTTCGTATATGCTATGTAAATTGTAACAGTTTCGTATACGCTATGTACTAAATTGTAACAGTTTCGTATACGCTATGTAAATTGTAACAGTTTCGTATACGCTATGTAAATTGTAACAGTTTCGTATACGCTATGTAAATTGTAACAGTTTCGTATACGCTATGTAAATTGTAACTGTTTCGTATGTAAACGCTATGTAGATGCGAAATAAATAGTGGGAAGAAATCATAGATTTATTTTTCATTTGATTAAATGAAGGAAAACAAAATTAAATGAAAAGATCACACGTACAGCTCAGTCAACTACTGCAAGCTGAGTCGGGAGATTTACTTACCTGTTTGTGAATATAGCTCAGTCAGCTACTGGAAGCTGAGCCGGGAGATTTACTTACCTGTCTGTAAGAAGGAAACAATGCATGTAATAGGTGTAGACAAGTGTGACCAATTTTGTCGGCTGTTACATTCCCAATCTTGGCAATTTCCGCAAACAATATTTATTATTTATTCATTTCAGCTCAGCTTAGCCAAACGCTCAAGTGAGCTTATCTGATCAGTATTTGTCTGTTGTCGTTGATTCTTAACTCTTCACATTTTCATCTTCTCTACAAGGTACAAATTATCCTTGGGTAAAAGACGATTCAAGTTTGTTCAAAGGAAGGGCCATGTCCCCTTCAAATGGAATTTTCCAAAATCTTCCCAAAAATCACTGGGCCAGAAAAAGTTCAAATGTTCACGAAGGCTTCCCGACATTGAGTAGATCCAAGTTTGTGCAAATCATTCTCCCCGGGGGTACAGTGGGGCTCTCCCCGGGGTATAGTGGGGCTACACTTGGGCTCTCCCCGGGGGTACAGTGGGGCTTCCGCCGGGGATACAGTGGGGCTACACTAGGGCTCGTACAGTGGGGCTACACTAGAGCTCTCCCCGGGGGTACAGTGGGGCTACACTAGAGCTCTCCTCGGGGGTGCAGTGGGGCTACACTAAAGCTCTCCTCGGGGTACAGTGGGGCTACACCAGGGCATCAAAGTTTTACCTGCAGATCTTTCATATTCTGTACATGTACACTGTGTATACATTCTTTACGGACCTTTCATGTGATGTAATGGTGTGAATTTGTGAACCTGACCTGGAAGTTGGACCTAATTTTAATGAAACTCTCACCTATTCAATATCACGGTGGCGAATCACACCACTTCGACATGATGAATTGCACAGAAAAATGGCCGCAAAGAAATTCAACACAAGGGAAAATTCAAATGAGAAAGTAACCCCTTTATCAATAATGAATTGTAAACATAACTTATATCAACATTTGAAGAATTTCCTTGGGAACAAATCTTTACTGAAATAGTGGTTCTGCGTGCGACAGAAACAAAGAATACCGTTTCAGTTTTTTGAAAACAAAATGTTAAGTCCGTGTAATGTACTAGTGAGGGGTTCTTGATATATTGCATGAAAGTAGTTTCATCCTTGATCTTGTGATCTAAAAATCAATAAGGGTCATTTAATCAGTAGGTAGAACCACTTTATTAAGTGTGCTGTCTGTCCATCAAAGGGTTCTTATTATATCATAACTTTCTGCTTCCATATGGAGTGCCCCAAGGGTTAGTTCTGGGACCAAGACTTTATGCAATGTTTACAAAACCGATTGGTGAAATCTGCCGCAGACATCATATCATGTATCATTGCTATGCTGACGATACCCAGGCATACTTAGTTTTTAGACCTACAGATACATGGATCATCGCGGCTACAGGAATGCTTAGCAGATATAAAATCTTGGCTGAACGTCAACCTGCTGAAATTAAACGAAGAAAAAAACTGAATTTATAGTGTTTACTTCGAAACATTCAAACGTTTCACCATCTTTTCAACTATCTTTTGGAAATACCATTATTTCCAACTCAGACTGTGTTCGAAACCTTGGTGTTTTCTTCGACAGTGTACTTTCTTTTAAAAATCGTATTAGTTCCATCTCTCGTTCTTGTTATTATTGCAAAGATTCGTTTTTCATCAATGATGACGCCTACAAGACACTTGTATGTTCTCTTGTGTTATCACGCTTAGACTATGGAAATGCACTATTTAAATGGCTACCCCAAACAGATCTGAGCAGGCTACAGACAATCCAAAACTCAGCAGCTTGACTTGTTACCCAGGTCAGGAAGCATGACCATATATATCACCGGTGCTTGTGTCCTTGCGCTGGCTTCCAGTTGATTCCCGTGTTGATTACAATATTTTACTACACACATACAAGGCACTAAACGGATTGGCACCGGCCTATATCAGCGACCTCATCACTGTGTACGAACAAAAACGATCTCTGCGTTCATGCAATTCACGATTGCTAGAAAAACCCCGCGTTCGTTCAAAGACCTATGGAGATTGAAGGTTTGATGTAACAGCTGCCACACTATGGAACAGTTTACCGATAGACATCCGTTCGTGTGGCACTGTCAAAAGTTTTAAGACAAAGGGGAGATAATCACAAAAATAGGGTGGGTTCATTTAAAAATCTTCTCAAGAACCACTGGGCCAGAAGAGCTGATTTTTACATGAAACTTACTGACAAGTGCAGATTCAAGTTTCTTCAAATCATGGCCCCTGGGGGTAGGATGGGGCCACAAAGGGGGATCAAAGTTTTACATACAAATATATCGGGAACAATTTAAAAATCTTCTCAAGAACCACTAAGCCAGAAAAGCTGAGATTTACATGAAAGCTTCCTGACATAATGCAGATTCAAGTTTGTTCAAATCATGGGCCCCGGGGGTTGGATGGGGCCACAATAGGGGATCAAAGTTTTACATACAAATATATAGGAAAAATCTTCTTCTCAAGAACCACTAAGCCAGAAAAGCTGATATTTACAAGAACACACTCTGACATAGTGCTGATTCAAGTTTGTTCAAATCATAGCCCCCGGGGGTAGGATGGGGCCACAAGTGGGGGGGGGGTCAAAGTTTTACATACAAATATAGGGAAAATCTTTAAAAAATCTTCTCAAGAACCATTGGGCCAAAGAAGTTGACATTTACATGAAAGCTTTCTGACGTAGTGTAGATCCAAGTTCGCAAAAATTGTGGAAGTCTTCTGATATGGACCAAGGTTAATCAGGTGAGCGATGTGGCCCATGGGCCTCTTGTTATTATTATTATTATCATATCGAGCGGACGACACCTTGTCTGTCCATCAAAGGGTTCTTATTATATTGAGCGGATGACACCTTATCTACCAACAAACACACCAACAGTGAAAACCAATATGCCCCCTTTTGAAGGGAGGGGGGGGGGGGGGCTTAAATATGAAACCCCCATCACTTGCCATTCTGTTGCAAATGTTTTGCAATCTGTATTTTGATTGGTTAATGCACCAATGTTTGAGGCAGTAACTTAAAAACAATATGCCACCAGACGCTTGATCTCGTGAGAAAAATAACTACAAAACAGGAGATAGAAAAAACAAAGGTCAGAGTTTAGAGTTCGAAGACAGAACAGAAGAAGAGAGACCTCGGAATGTAGAAACAAGAGGTCCACAGGCCTTATCGGTCACCTGAATACTAGTGAAAAAGTATCACTACTTCCATGGGCTATGAAATCTAGAAAAAAAAATTCCTGTTCTGAATATCTAAGCTAAATTCTAATGTTCAGCAACAGTATCAAACAAGGTGTGTTCTTCAAACTTCACTGCCCTCAGAAGTGCATACACTGATGAAAGGCTTTAAATAATAGGTGTATTAACATTAAAACATCAAAATATATGACTAATTTGGACGACTCATCATAAAGTCATAACCCCGGGTTATGAAATTCACCATTTTTTGTACATCCTTTTCTGCTATTTCTAAGTGTGCACTTAGATTTTATACAGCATCAGCAAACTTACACATGAATACTATATATACTAAGTTTGGCCCCACCCTGGGGTCAAAACCCTTACTCTGGGGAAAATCAAATTTACAATTTTGGTAAAAGACTACCTACTCTATCATTTAGTTTCAATTTATTATCAAAAGCACTAAAGAAAATGTTATTTAAGTGTTTTACACATAAACACTATATAACAAGTTTGGACCCGCCCTGAGGGTCAGAACCCCTACCCCGGGGATCATGAAATTTACAATTTTAGTAGAGGCCTTCCGGTGCTACATCGCCATGCATTTAGTTTTTCTTCCATGTGTGTGGTCATTGAGAAGACGATTTTTGAAAAATTGTTATATTTGGGCAGTTTTTGCCCCGCCCCTAGGGCCCCAGGGGTGCTGGGGTCCTGAAATTTATAATTTATGTCCCCCTTGTCCCAATGATGCGTCATACCAAATTTGAAAAGAATTGGACTGGTAGTTATTAAGAAGTTAAAAATGTTCAATTGTTAACACACGACGGACGACGACAGCCGAAAACCAATGACAACAGGTCACCTGAGTAAACTCAGGTAAAAATATGAAATCTCAGATCCGTGCAATGCTTTGTAGGTGTTTATTACATGTATGCGGCAGCAGTTAGAACTGTGACATTAGTGATTATCTACATAGATGTTTATAATGCGGCAGTATAACTGTGTCATTAGTGATTATCTACATAGATGTTTATAATGCGGCGGCAGTATTACTGTGACATTAGTGATTGTCTACATAGATGTTTATGATGCGGCAGCAGTTAGAACTGTGACATTAGTGATTATCTACATAGATGTTTATAATGCGGCAGCAGTTAGAACTGTGACATTAGTGATTATATATCTACATAGATGTTTATGATGCGGCAGCAGTTAGAACTGTGACATTAGTGATTATCTACATAGATGTTTATGATGTGGCGGCAGTATTACTGTGACATTAGTGATTATCTACATATATGTTTATGATGCGGCGGCAGTATAACTGACATTAGTGATTATCTACATAGATGTTTATAATGCGGCGGCAGTATTACTGTGACATTGGTGATTATCTACATATATGTTTATAATGCGGCGGCAGTATAGCTGTGACATTAGTGATTATCTACATAGATGTTTATAATGCGGCAGTATAACTGTGACATTAATGATTATCTACATAGATGTTTATAATGCGGCAGCAGTTAGAACTGTGACATTAGTGATTATCTACATAGATGTTTATAATGCGGCAGCAGTTAGAACTGTGACATTAGTGATTATTTACATAGATGTTTATAATGCGGCAGTATAACTGTGACATTAGTGATTATCTACATAGATGTTTATAATGATGCGGCAGTATTACTGTGACATTAGTGATTATCTACATAGATGTTTATAATGCGGCGTCAGTATTACTGTGACATTAGTGATTATCTACATAGATGTTTATAATGCGGCGGCAGTATTACTGTGACATTAGTGATTATCTACATAGATGTTTATAATGCGGCGGCAGTATAGCTGTGACATTAATGATTATCTACATAGATGTTTATAATGCGGCGTCAGTATAACTGTGGCATTAGTGATTATCTACATAGATGTTTATAATGCGGCGTCAGTATAACTGTGGCATTAGTGATTATCTACATAGATGTTTATAATGCGGCGGCAGTATAGCTGTGACATTAATGATTATCTACATAGATGTTTATAATGCGGCAGCAGTTAGAACTGTGATATTAGTGATTATCTACATAGATGTTTATAATGCGGTGGCAGTTAGAACTGTGACATTAGTGATTATCTACATAGATGTTTATAATGCGGTGGCAGTATAACTGTGGCATTAGTGATTATCTACATAGATGTTTATAATGCGGCGGCAGTTAGAACTGTGACATTAGTGATTATTTACATAGATGTTTATAATGCGGCGGTATAACTGTGATATTAGTGATTATCTACATATATGTTTATAATGCGGCGGTATAACTGTGACATTAGTGATTATATATCTACATAGATGTTTATAATGCGGCGGCAGTTAGAACTGTGACATTAGTGATTATCTACATAGATGTTTATAATGCGGCGGCAGTATAACTGTGACATTAGTGATTATCTACATAGATGTTTATGATGCGGCGGCAGTATAACTGACATTAGTGATTATCTACATAGATGTTTATAATGCGGCGGCAGTATTACTGTGACATTAGTGATTGTCTACATAGATGTTTATGATGCGGCAGCAGTTAGAACTGTGACATTAGTGATTATCTACATAGATGTTTATAATGCGGCAGCAGTTAGAACTGTGACATTAGTGATTATATATCTACATAGATGTTTATGATGCGGCAGCAGTTAGAACTGTGACATTAGTGATTATCTACATAGATGTTTATAATGCGGCGGCAGTATTACTGTGACATTAGTGATTATCTACATATATGTTTATAATGCGGCGGCAGTATAGCTGTGACATTAGTGATTATCTACATAGATGTTTATAATGCGGCGGTAGTATTACTGTGACATTAGTGATTATCTACATAGATGTTTATAATGCGGCAGCAGTTAGAACTGTGACATTAGTGATTATTTACATAGATGTTTATAATGCGGCAGTATAACTGTGACATTAGTGATTATCTACATAGATGTTTATAATGCGGCGTCAGTATTACTGTGACATTAGTGATTATCTACATAGATGTTTATAATGCGGCGGCAGTATAGCTGTGACATTAATGATTATTTACATAGATGTTTATAATGCGGCAGCAGTTAGAACTGTGATATTAGTGATTATCTACATAGATGTTTATAATGCGGTGGCAGTTAGAACTGTGACATTAGTGATTATCTACATAGATGTTTATAATGCGGTGGCAGTATAACTGTGGCATTAGTGATTATCTACATAGATGTTTATAATGCGGCGGCAGTTAGAACTGTGACATTAGTGATTATTTACATAGATGTTTATAATGCGGCGGCAGTATTACTGTGACATTAGTGATTATCTACATAGATGTTTATAATGCGGCGGTATAACTGTGATATTAGTGATTATCTACATATATGTTTATAATGCGGCGGTATAACTGTGACATTAGTGATTATATATCTACATAGATGTTTATAATGCAGCGGCAGTTAGAACTGTGACATTAGTGATTATCTACATAGATGTTTATGATGCGGCGGCAGTATAACTGACATTAGTGATTATCTACATAGATGTTTATAATGCGGCGGCAGTAGAACTGTGTCATTAGTGATTATATATCTACATAGATGTTTATAATGCGGCGGCAGTAGAACTGTGTCATTAGTGATTATCTACATAGATGTTTATAATGCGGCGGCAGTATAACTGTGACATTAGTGATTATCTACATAGATGTTTATAATGCGGCGGCAGTAGAACTGTGTCATTAGTGATTATCTACATAGATGTTTATAATGCGGCGGCAGTTAGAACTGTGACATTAGTGATTATTTACATAGATGTTTATAATGCGGCGTCAGTATAGCTGTGACATTAGTGATTATCTACATAGATGTTTATAATGCGGCGTCAGTAGAACTGTGACATTAGTGATTATATATCTACATAGATGTTTATAATGCGGCGGTAGTATTACTGTGACATTAGTGATTATCTACATAGATGTTTATAATGCGGCGGTAGTATTACTGTGACATTAGTGATTATCTACATAGATGTTTATAATGCGGCAGTATAACTGTGTCATTAGTGATTATCTACATAGATGTTTATAATGCGGCGGCAGTATAGCTGTGACATTAGTGATTATCTACATAGATGTTTATGATGCGGCGGCAGTATAACTGTGTCATTAGTGATTATCTACATAGATGTTTATGATGCGGCGTCAGTATTACTGTGACATTAGTGATTATCTACATAGATGTTTATAATGCAGCGGCAGTATAGCTGTGACATTAGTGATTATCTACATAGATGTTTATGATGCGGCGTCAGTATTACTGTGACATTAGTGATTATATATCTACATAGATGTTTATGATGCGGCGGCAGTATAACTGTGACATTAGTGATTATATATCTACATAGATGTTTATAATGCGGCGGCAGTATAACTGTGTCATTAGTGATTATCTACATAGATGTTTATGATGCAGCGGCAGTATAACTGTGACATTAGTGATTATCTACATAGATGTTTATAATGCGGCGGCAGTTAGAACTGTGACATTAGTGATTATATATCTACATAGATGTTTATGATGCGGCGGCAGTATAACTGTGACATTAGTGATTATATATCTATATAGATGTTTATAATGCGGCGGCAGTTAGAACTGTGACATTAGTGATTATCTACATAGATGTTTATGATGCGGCGGCAGTATAACTGACATTAGTGATTATCTACATAGATGTTTATGATGCGGCGGCAGTATAACTGACATTAGTGATTATCTACATAGATGTTTATAATGCGGCGGCAGTAGAACTGTGTCATTAGTGATTATCTACATAGATGTTTATGATGCGGCGGCAGTATAACTGTGACATTAGTGATTATCTACATAGATGTTTATAATGCGGCGGCAGTTAGAACTGTGACATTAGTGATTATCTACATAGATGTTTATGATGCGGCGGCAGTTAGAACTGTGACATTAGTGATTATCTACATAGATGTTTATGATGCGGCGGCAGTTAGAACTGTGACATTAGTGATTATCTACATAGATGTTTATAATGCGGCGTCAGTATTACTGTGACATTAGTGATTATATATCTACATAGATGTTTATAATGCGGCGGCAGTATAACTGTGTCATTAGTGATTATCTACATAGATGTTTATGATGCGGCGGCAGTATAACTGTGACATTAGTGATTATCTACATAGATGTTTATAATGCGGCGGCAGTATAACTGTGTCATTAGTGATTATCTACATAGATGTTTATAATGCGGCAGCAGTATTACTGTGTCATTAGTGATTATCTACATAGATGTTTATAATGCGGCGGCAGTATAACTGTGTCATTAGTGATTATCTACATAGATGTTTATAATGCGGCGGCAGTTAGAACTGTGACATTAGTGATTATTTACATAGATGTTTATAATGCGGCGTCAGTAGAACTGTGACATTAGTGATTATCTACATAGATGTTTATAATGCGGCGGTATAACTGTGTCATTAGTGATTATCTACATAGATGTTTATAATGCGGCGGTAGTATTACTGTGACATTAGTGATTATCTACATAGATGTTTATAATGATGCGGCAGTTAGAACTGTGACATTAGTGATTATCTACATAGATGTTTATAATGATGCGGCAGTATAACTGTGGCATTAGTGATTATCTACATAGATGTTTATAATGCGGCGGCAGTATAGCTGTGACATTAGTGATTATCTACATAGATGTTTATGATGCGGCGGCAGTATAACTGTGTCATTAGTGATTATCTACATAGATGTTTATAATGCGGCGGCAGTTAGAACTGTGACATTAGTGATTATTTACATAGATGTTTATAATGCGGCGTCAGTAGAACTGTGACATTAGTGTTTATCTACATAGATGTTTATAATGCGGCGGTATAACTGTGTCATTAGTGATTATCTACATAGATGTTTATAATGCGGCGGTAGTATTACTGTGACATTAGTGATTATCTACATAGATGTTTATAATGATGCGGCAGTTAGAACTGTGACATTAGTGATTATCTACATAGATGTTTATAATGATGCGGCAGTATAACTGTGGCATTAGTGATTATCTACATAGATGTTTATAATGCGGCGGCAGTATAGCTGTGACATTAGTGATTATCTACATAGATGTTTATAATGCGGCGGCAGTATTACTGTGACATTAGTGATTATCTACATAGATGTTTATAATGATGCGGCAGTATAACTGTGGCATTAGTGATTATCTACATAGATGTTTATAATGCGGCGGCAGTTAGAACTGTGACATTAGTGATTATCTACATAGATGTTTATAATGCGGCGGCAGTTAGAACTGTGACATTAGTGATTATATATCTACATAGATGTTTATGATGCGGCAGCAGTTAGAACTGTGACATTAGTGATTATCTACATAGATGTTTATAATGTGGCGGCAGTATAACTGTGTCATTAGTGATTATCTACATAGATGTTTATAATGCGGCGGCAGTTAGAACTGTGACATTAGTGATTATCTACATAGATGTTTATAATGCGGCAGCAGTTAGAACTGTGACATTAGTGATTATATATCTACATAGATGTTTATAATGCGGCGGCAGTATAACTGTGACATTAGTGATTATCTACATAGATGTTTATAATGTGGCGGCAGTATAACTGACATTAGTGATTATCTACATAGATGTTTATGATGCGGCGGCAGTATTACTGTGACATTAGTGATTATCTACATAGATGTTTATAATGCGGCGTCAGTATTACTGTGACATTAGTGATTATCTACATAGATGTTTATAATGCGGCGGCAGTATAGCTGTGACATTAGTGATTATCTACATAGATGTTTATAATGTGGCGGCAGTATAACTGTGACATTAGTGATTATCTACATAGATGTTTATAATGCGGCGGCAGTATAACTGTGACATTAGTGATTATCTACATAGATGTTTATAATGTGGCGGCAGTATAACTGACATTAGTGATTATCTACATAGATGTTTATGATGCGGCGGCAGTATTACTGTGACATTAGTGATTATCTACATAGATGTTTATAATGCGGCGTCAGTATTACTGTGACATTAGTGATTATCTACATAGATGTTTATAATGCGGCGGCAGTATAGCTGTGACATTAGTGATTATCTACAAATATGTTCATAATGCGGCGGCAGTATTACTGTGACATTAGTGATTATATATCTACATAGATGTTTATAATGTGGCGGTAGTATAACTGTGACATTAGTGATTATCTACATAGATGTTTATAATGCGGCGGTAGTATAACTGTGTCATTAGTGATTATTTACATAGATGTTTATAATGCGGCGGTAGTATAACTGTGACATTAGTGATTATCTACATAGATGTTTATAATGCGGCGGTAGTATAACTGTGACATTAGTGATTATCTACATAGATGTTTATAATGCGGCGGTAGTATAACTGTGACATTAGTGATTATCTACATAGATGTTTATAATGCGGCGGCAGTATAACTGTGTCATTAGTGATTATTTACATAGATGTTTATGATGCGGCGGCAGTTAGAACTGTGACATTAGTGATTATCTACATAGATGTTTATAATGCGGTGGCAGTATAACTGTGTCATTAGTGATTATTTACATAGATGTTTATAATGCGGCGGCAGTTAGAACTGTGACATTAGTGATTATCTACATAGATGTTTATAATGCGGCAGTATAACTGTGGCATTAGTGATTATCTACATAGATGTTTATAATGCGGCGGCAGTTAGAACTGTGACATTAGTGATTATCTACATAGATGTTTATAATGCGGTGGCAGTATAACTGTGTCATTAGTGATTATTTACATAGATGTTTATAATGCGGCGGCAGTTAGAACTGTGACATTAGTGATTATCTACATAGATGTTTATAATGCGGCGGCAGTATAACTGTGGCATTAGTGATTATCTACATAGATGTTTATAATGCGGCGGCAGTTAGAACTGTGACATTAGTGATTATCTACATAGATGTTTATAATGCGGCGGCAGTATAACTGTGACATTAGTGATTATATATCTACATAGATGTTTATAATGCGGCGGCAGTTAGAACTGTGACATTAGTGATTATCTACATAGATGTTTATAATGTGGCGGCAGTATAACTGTGTCATTAGTGATTATCTACATAGATGTTTATGATGCGGCGGCAGTTAGAACTGTGACATTAGTGATTATCTACATAGATGTTTATAATGCGGCGGCAGTATAACTGTGGCATTAGTGATTATCTACATAGATGTTTATAATGCGGCGGCAGTTAGAACTGTGGCATTAGTGATTATCTACATAGATGTTTATAATGCGGCGGCAGTTAGAACTGTGACATTAGTGATTATCTACATAGATGTTTATAATGCGGCGGCAGTATAACTGTGGCATTAGTGATTATCTACATAGATGTTTATAATGCGGCGGCAGTTTAACTGTGTCATTAGTGATTATCTACATAGATGTTTATAATGCGGCGGCAGTTAGAACTGTGACATTAGTGATTATCTACATAGATGTTTATAATGCGGCGGCAATATAACTGTGGCATTAGTGATTATCTACATAGATGTTTATAATGCGGCGGCAGTTAGAACTGTGACATTAGTGATTATCTACATAGATGTTTATAATGCGGCGGCAGTTAGAACTGTGACATTAGTGATTATCTACATAGATGTTTATGATGCGGCGGCAGTATAACTGTGACATTAGTGATTATATATCTACATAGATGTTTATAATGCGGCGGCAGTTAGAACTGTGACATTAGTGATTATCTACATAGATGTTTATGATGTGGCGGCAGTTAGAACTGTGACATTAGTGATTATCTACATAGATGATGCGGCAGTATAACTGTGGCATTAGTGATTATCTACATAGATGTTTATAATGTGGCGGCAGTTAGAACTGTGACATTAGTGATTATCTACATAGATGTTTATAATGCGGCGGCAGTATTACTGTGTCATTAGTGATTATCTACATAGATGTTTATAATGCGGCGGCAGTATTACTGTGACATTAGTGACTATCTACATAGATGTTTATAATGCGGTGGCAGTATAACTGTGGCATTAGTGATTATCTACATAGATGTTTATAATGCGGCGGCAGTATAACTGTCAGATCAGTCATTATATACTGGGTTTTTCGAATGCATCATATCGTCGACAAGAAAAAAGAAAACTTTTTATGAGATAAAAAAGAACTAAATTTACCACTAGTAAACTATCTTTAATACTTTTGCACACTGATTTTATAAATTCCTTTGCATATTGTTAATTTTGAGTTCATATTCACATTTGGTAAACAAAGTACATATGGGAAGCAAAGAAATGGGGAAAAAAATGTAAAGACAGCTGAAATTTATATTTTCTGTAAAAACATTAAACTGGGAAAAAACCAGAGCATTGTGTCCATATCAAATTTTGTAAATCACATGTTTTCGTAGATTTCATTGCTACAGTAAAACTCAGTTATAGCGAACACTCTTATAATGAATTTACACATACAGCGATGTGTTTCTCATTCATTGTGGTTTCAAACATAGCATGAACTCATTGGATACAACAAATTCCATTTATAACGAATCAAAACTGTTCGTCCCCAACACTTCACTATAAACATGTCGTACTGTACATAAAAGTGTTGATTGAAAACTTGTTCATTGCTTAGTCTCCCCAGCACTTCACTATAAACATGTCGTACTGTACATAAAAGTGTTGATTGGAAACTTGTTCATTGCTTAGTCTCCCCAGCACTTCACTATAACCGTGTTCTACTGTACCATGAGCTAATCAACAACACTTAATAAATATAATTCACTTAAATGCAACCGAAACTACATCACAGAGAAAAATCATCAAGTTTAAGCTTACATATTGCACATTTCAAAATATATTTTGATATTAACCACTGAATAAATCACATACGTCCTTGTCAAGTCAATATCAATATATGAAGACTTGAACTATACATTTAATAACGCTGTTATAATCATGTTTTCATGTACACAAAAACATAATTCTTTAACAAAAACCCAGAATCTATATGAAAACAGTGTCTTATACTAAACATCACACAAGACACAAATGTAAGTTACTCACAATTTAATATTTCATGATATTGCACAGTCACCTCTTTTTGAAAGTCAACATGTAAAATTGTTGGTACATACATAAAGTTAAACAGATCGGTTTTCTTCATTAGAAATACAATCCTGTAGTTTTTGAGATTGTAATGACAATCAGATCAGTATTCGGTGTTTTCTGTGTCCCTTCATGATGCTTCAATGTCTCCCAATGAAATTCATTTTTAGGCACAGTTAGGCCACATAAAATTAATTCCTTGGTACTCGGGGCCCATTTTCTTCAGACAAACAGACCCAGAAAAGAATTGTGTTTACACGAGTATTACATCAAATTTTTATTCAATAATGTTTTATTTTTGCTGGCCCTGGAGGCTTGCTATAACCATGTTTTACTGTATAATGACGTTTGGTTATAATGAACTGTTTTTTGCTGGCCGTGGAGATTCACTATAACCATGTTTTACTGTATAATGAAGTTTGGTTATAATGAACTGTTTTTCGCTGGCCCAGGAGGTTCGCTATAACTGTGTTTCATTGTATAATGAAGTTTGTTATGAACTGTTTTTTGCTGGCCCTGGAGATTCACTATAACCATGTTTTACTGTACAATGAAGTTCGGTTATAATGAACTGTTTTTCGCTGGTCCTGGAGGTTTGCTATAACTGTGTTTCACTGTATAATGAAGTTTGGTTATAATGAACTGTTTTTCGCTGGCCCTGGAGGTTCAATATAACCATGTTTTACTGTATAATGAAGTTTGGTTAAAACAAACTGTTTTTCGCTGGCCCTGGAGATTTGCTATAACTGTGTTTTACTGTATATTTTTGACATTCAGTTCTACTCTTTCCAGGATTACTACATAAACCGAAAAAACAATCCTGAGAGACTAGAGAACAATACTGAAGGCCAAACAACCATTGTGAGGAAGGGGTGGGGGATCTTTCAATTCACAAGCCTACTTGTAAGCCTCTCCAACAACAATAGAAGCGCAATTGTGAATAGTTAGTATAACTGTCTAAAATAGGAATAACTTTTCCTTCATCCAGAAATCATTTAAAAGCAGTTTATAAGACTTTGAAAATGCAAGATCTATCTTTTCTTTAAAAATCTTAATAAAATTACTTTTTAATTCATACCCTGCTTTTATTTTGGCATTAGAAATTCAAACAGATTTTGAATCTCTCTATATATTTTTTGTGTGTGAATTTTTTTTTAAAAATTGTAAATTTACGACATCGCTATTGTTATCGAAGATCGGCTCACAAAACTTCCTCCATACCACCACAGTGTTGTTGTTTACTTTGTTGTTGTTTACACCATGTATCTCTCAAAAAAGTTCAAAATACATACTGCACACAGGGAATATAGCAAGTAAACAGAGAAAATTATCACATTGGCTTAATTTTGCCCAGATGCATCAAAATAAATTTGTACGGCATATCCTGCTGCATTGTAGTCATGAATATTCAGTAAATCTAAATTTCTCCATTTCTCCTGTTTACAATGTTGTTGTTTACTTTGTTGTTTTTACAGTGGTGTTGTTTATAATGTTGTTGTTTACAATGTTGTTGTTTTACAATGTTGTTGTTTTACAATGTTGTTATTTACAATGTTGCTATTTACAATGTTGTTGTTTACAGTGTTGTTGTTTACAATGTTGTTTTTACAGTGTTGTTGTTTACAATGTTGTTGTTTACAGTGTTGTTGTTTACAATGTTGTTGTTTACAGTGTTGTTGTTTACAGTGTTGCTGTTTACAATGTTGTTGTTTACAATGTTGTTGTTTACAATGTTGTTGTTTACAGTGTTGTTGTTTACAGTGTTGTTGTTTACAGTGTTGTTGTTTACAATGTTGCTATTTACAGTGTTGTTGTTTACAATGTTGTTGTTTACAATGTTGTTGTTTTACAATGTTGTTATTTACAATGTTGCTATTTACAATGTTGTTGTTTACAGTGTTGTTGTTTACAATGTTGCTGTTTACATTGTTGTTGTTTACAATGTTGTTGTTTACAATGTTGTTGTTAACAATGTTGTTGTTTACAATATTGTTGTTTACAATGTTGTTTTTACAGTGTTGTTGTTTACAATGTTGCTGTTTACAATGTTGTTGTTAACAATGTTGTTTACAATATTGTTGTTTACAATGTTGTTTTTACAGTGTTGTTGTTTACAATGTTACTGTTTACAATGTTGTTGTTTACAGTGTTGTTGTTTACAATGTTGCTGTTTACAATGTTGTTTACAGTGTTGTTGTTTGCAATGTTGCTGTTTACAGTGTTGTTGTTTATAATATTGTTGTTTACAGTGTTGTTGTTTATAATATTGTTATTTACAGTGTTGTTGTTTACAATGTTGCTGTTTACAATGTTGTTGTTTACAATGTTGTTGTTTACAGTGTTGTTGTTTACAATGTTGTTTTTACAATGTTGTTGTTTTACAATGTTGTTTTTACAGTGTTGTTGTTTACAATGTTGCTGTTTACAATGTTGTTGTTAACAATGTTGTTGTTTACAATATTGTTGTTTACAATGTTGTTTTTACAGTGTTGTTGTTTACAATGTTACTGTTTACAATGTTGTTGTTTACAGTGTTGTTGTTTACAATGTTGCTGTTTACAATGTTGTTGTTTACAGTGTTGTTGTTTGCAATGTTGCTGTTTACAGTGTTGTTGTTTATAATATTGTTGTTTACAGTGTTGTTGTTTATAATATTGTTATTTACAGTGTTGTTGTTTACAATGTTGCTGTTTACAATGTTGTTGTTTACAATGTTGTTGTTTACAGTGTTGTTGTTTACAATGTTGTTTTTACAATGTTGTTGTTTTACAATGTTGTTTTACAGTATTGTTGTTTGCAGTGTTGTTGTTTACAATATTGTTGTTTACAGTGTTGTTGTTTACAATGTTGTTGTTTATAATGTTGTTGTTTATAATGTTGTTGTTTACAGTGTTGTTGTTTACAATGTTGTTGTTTACAGTGTTGCTGTTTACAATGTTGTTGTTTACAGTGTTGTTGTTTGCAATGTTGCTGTTTACAGTGTTGTTGTTTATAATATTGTTGTTTACAGTGTTGTTGTTTATAATATTGTTATTTACAGTGTTGTTGTTTACAATGTTGCTGTTTACAATGTTGTTGTTTACAATGTTGTTGTTTTACAGTATTGTTGTTTGCAGTGTTGTTGTTTACAATATTGTTGTTTACAGTGTTGTTGTTTACAATGTTGTTGTTTATAATGTTGTTGTTTATAATGTTGTTGTTTACAGTGTTGTTGTTTACAATGTTGTTGTTTATAATGTTGTTGTTTACAGTGTTGTTGTTTATAATGTTGTTGTTTACAATGTTGTTGTTTATAATGTTGTTGTTTATAATGTTGTTTACAGTGTTGTTGTTTATAATATTGTTGTTCACAATGTTGTTGTTTATAATGTTGTTGTTTATAATATTGTTGTTTACAGTGTTGTTGTTTACAGTGTTGTTGTTTACAGTATTGTTGTTTACAGTGTTGTTGTTTACAATAATGTTGTTTACAGCAGTGAGTATGTTTAGGATGGTTATTATGATATATTTCTAAAATTTCAACACCCAAACAATATATTTCTTTAAGTATATCAAATAAATTTTATGGCTAACGATGCCATAAGTTTTGATTTCTTTCAGTACACTTGCGTCTGCAGTATATGTTTTGATAGCTTGAGTGGAAACAAGGTCACACTACAGACAAGGTCAAACTACAGACAAGGTCAAACTACATAATGCAGTTGCATGGAGGACTAACAAAAATTCGAAAAATATCTTCCACGTGTTTTTTGGAAAAATCACAGTACCCCAACACTACTCACAACCAGCCAAAAATGAAAGCAGAGAAACTACAAGAAAAATTTATACCGAGGTTTTTGTACATGTATATATGTATGCACAGCCTCACTGTGGAGCCTTCTAAATATAGTAACAATTTAATGTTATAGATCTGTTTTATACAATGCCCTTTTTCCAAAACTTTTGTACACATATCTTTGTATAGTAAAACATCATTTCTTAACAGATAGACACTGAATTGAGAAAAAAAATATGACAAAACAAAGAAAAATGTACATAATTCAGCAACATTACAGGTGTATTCAAGAATGTTTAATTTACATCATCTGTTGTAAATATTAAAATCAATATGAATCAAGAATGTTCAATTTACATCATCTGTTGTAAATATTTAAATCAATACGGAAGTTAAAACAAAGAACCAGAAAATTTCTGTGTATCACATGATCTATATTTCTGTGTTATCACATGATCTATATTTATGTGTATCACATGATCTATATTTATGTGTATCACATGATCTATATCGTTATCACAACACTTGGCAACATAAACAAAAGAAAACAAAAACAAGGAGACAACTTGACTAGATTTACAGAGCAAGTACAAAAGAAGAAACAATTCAATACATTAATGTCCACAACATGATCTCTAGTTATATTAGTCTCAAATATAATACATTTCTCATAAATCATATATATATTGCACTTTGTTCAGATTCCCCCTGTAAGATGGAACCTATATACACACATCCCAAGTTACGACATCCAACACAAACAATCTATAATTCTTAATTCCCTCATACATGTATCTTTAATTTTAAAAACAAATACCCTCCTCTCTGAATTTATGATAGGGCTACACACAATCTCCACATATCTTTTATCTGATATCCTGTTATGTGTATTGCAGTTCTCACGGAGATTCCTAAAATAGGTACATGCAAAGTTTCATGCAATTCGAGTAAGTAATTTCAAAAATGTCTGTACAGATGTTCTTTAACAAGGACGAATGCAGGAAAGTAATCCTAATTAACTAGACAATGTTCAGTGATGAAACCTCTTTATACAATGTACCAGCTTCTAATGTTGAAAACAATTCTATTAAATATATTTCAATCGCTGTAGGACAACAGAATGGTCTTTGCTTTGTCAATTTCAAAGACTAGATTTTAAATATTTCACCATGAGGAAGGATATTGAGTACCGTATATACTCACATAAAGTCGGCCCCACGTATAAGACAGTGGTCGTCTTAAAATGTCTTCTGTGTAGGTACATGCTGTTACATATCTATCTAAATTAATCCACTGGTTCTAGGTGAAGCATCAGAAAACAAAAACAATGCTGAATGTATACAATAATAAACACACTGATGACCATGATTACTATGAGTAGAAGTTGTTATGAAGCAAATGAAATTCGTCTTTGTCACTTAGAGGTTTGACAGCATTGACATGAATCAGTCCTTCCTGCGGTCCGTTCACACAGTAAAACCAGCTCGAGTCGATCTCAGCCAGCACCTCAAAGTGCTCCCCTTTCTTGTAGGAGAGCTGAGATATCTCTTTAGACTCGAAGTCGAGCACTGTCTCGATGCACCTGCAAGAGAAGTCAAGTGGGTGTGTACTATGTCAATAAAAATATTGTAGTAGTTAGGGCTATATGAACCGTGGAAGTCGGCCTGGATAGCTCAATGGTTAGAGCACCTCACTAGAAATACAGGGGTCTCTGATACACTGGTCACAGTAGCTCAATGGTTAGAGCACCTGACTAGTAATACAGGGGCCTCTGATAGACTGGTCACGGTAGCTCAATGGTTAGAGCACCTGACTAGTAATACACGGGTCTCGGATAGACCGGTCATGGTAGCTCGGTGGTTAGAGCACCTGACTAGTAATACAGGGGTCTCTGATAGACCGGTCACGGTAGTTCAATGGTTAGAGCACCTGACTAGTAATACACGGGTCTCAGATAGACCAGTCACAGTAGCTCAATGGTTAGAGCACCTGACTAGTAATACAGGGGTCTCTGATAGACCCGTCACGGTAGCTCGGTGGTTAGAGCACCTGACTAGTAATACACGGGTCTCAGATAGACTGGTCATGGTAGCTCAATGGTTAGAGCACCTGACTAGTAATACGGGAGTCGCGGGTTCGATTCCCAGCCAAGCTACAGATTTTCTCCTTTCCTATACTACCTTTGGTGCTGTTGACCATCCCTGGACTTCAGGTGGAAGTCCTACCATGGGCAACAATAATCTGTCTTGTGTATCTTCAAGGGCAAAGACCATTTAAGGAGAGGAAAATGTAGTAGTTCAGGCTATGTGGACTGTGGATATTGGCCTGGGTAGCTCAATGGTTAGAACACTTGAATAGTAATGCATGGGTCCCAAGTTCAATTCCCCCTTCCAGACATAAATTTTTGCCTTTCCCATATTACAGTCAAAACTGCCATAGCGACCCACTGTATTAAGCGACTCACTGTCGTATGTGACCATAAAAAGTTCCCCCCAAGACGTTACTCTATATATTCTACCTGTATTAAACGACCACCTGTCTGACGCGACCAACGACCATGATTTTTACAACCTTTTCGTGTATTTTCACGAAATTTTACCTCTATTTAACGACTGTGCATTTTCCGATTACAACGGGATTACTACTTTCGATTTCGGTTTAGCCGACTATTCTGGGAATTATCGCCTCTAACACTTTCGTTTTCAAACGCATGACTATTCTGGAAATTATTGCCCCTAACACTTTCGTTTTAATACGCACAGTTTGGCGGTGATGTTGTTTAGTCGACCCTCTGAATAAATTATTATACCCTAGCTGTCAACATGCAGAGTCGTGTGTGGTTAATTAATAAAACCCGAGTTGTTGTTTATTTAACAAAATCATCAAGGATCAGGGAATCAAGGCCAGTGTATTTGAAGGTGTGAATTTCGACAAACTTTAGGAAGTGCCGAGTAGGCTAGATCGGAAATGAAAATCTATCACTTGTTATACCATTATGTTCAACAGAGTGAAAATTTCGTCCGATTGTGATATAAATCAGGTAAATATTATGCTTAGGACTGAAATTTTAAACGGAGTATTCGCAGTTTTCCTGCATGAGATACTCGAGGTTTCCACAATAATGACCCGAACTAGCAGCTTACTTCGACATGTCCCGAGTATTTGACACGTCCGAGTTAAGAAAAGTTGCCTGCATTAGTTCTATGCTTAAAAGATTTGCTGTGCATGTACAATGGATATTGTAATTTATTTAATGTTTCTCAAATTGAATAACATTTCCAGCATGTATTGTACAAAAGGAGACGCAACACTTCACCATTTGCTTTCCTACCACAAGCATTACATTTTTGAGTTACACTGTACAAGTAGGCTATATACATAAATACCCTTTACAACAAAGTGTTTATAAGTTTTAGAAAAGTTACATGCAGTTTATAAATAAGTTATAAATCTCGTGTAAATGTCATATGAAATGCATGCAAAGTTTATCGTTCTTAAATAGATTAAATGTAATTTTTGATGAATAATAAATTATGATACAATACATTGTATTCTAGATTTAACTACAGTGTATTTATAATTTTATTTTACAACTATTAAAACCGTACTTGATATTCTTAATGATAAATTCCAAATACATGTAGTCATTTTCTCCATTGTACAAATTATTTGCGAAATTTTATCCATTAACTGCGGAAAATAGGCAACCTGTATTAAGAGACCACCTGTCATATGTGACCTTTTTTCCATTCTCCGTTGGACAGTCTCTTAATACTGGAAAAGATTCTCCGTTGGACAGTCTCTTAATACTGGAAAAGATTGAGCAAACATTGCCACTAAATTTCCCATGTAAGTAAGGCTGTTCAGCATTGAAAACATTACTGCCAGTATAATACTGCCACTATCTTACCTGAAGTCGGGCATTGGAAACACTAATGTCAGTAATTGAAAACATTAATGCCAGTAATTGAAAACATTAATGTCAGCAATTGAAAACATTACTGCCAGTATAATACTACCACTATCTTACCTGATGTCAGGCGTTGGAAACATTAATGTCAGTAATTGAAAACATTACTGTCAGTATAATACTACCACTATCTTACCTGAAGACGGGCATTGGAAACATTACTGTCAGTATAATACTGCCACTATCTTACCTGAAGTCAGGCTTCATGAAGTCCTTGCCATGGTTTGTTGTCTGTCCCGCTGTGCACTGACCACCTGCCCCCACAGCTTGATCCTCTAACATAGGGAGAGGCGCGTTGGAGTTGATATCAAGATCCTGCATCAGGGCACCAGAAACTGGGGGTTTGGTTTTGTTTTGGCTTTTCTCAGCAGTAAGTTTCTGACTAGCAGACGTGGTGTCCTTTCTCTGGGCAGGAGCTATTAGTGTTGGACCGATCTCCAGAGACGCGCTCGCACTGGACGAAGTCGACTCCACCGACTCGGTAGGATCGTTGATTGGAAATTCCGTGGAGGATGTGATGCCTGCTTCCTCTGGTGCTTTGGTTTCAGTCCGGACAGGCTCTTTTTTGATGGTAGAAACTTCTGCATTCTTCGAGCACTGCACTTTGTTTTTCTTTGGTGATTGAACAGGGATGGGGATCTGTCCTGCCGAGTACGAGTGTTTGACTCGAGTTGGAGAGCTGACCATGCTCGATGAGCTGTACCCCGAGGAGTCCAAAACGAGGCTGTTTCTCTGTGGCCGTCTGCTCTCTATTTTCTTCTGTAGAGTTGGAATTTTACTGACTTTCACTTTATCTGTTACTTTTCTCTGTGGTGACCCAAATTTCTTTGAAGGCGATGCAGTCACTTTGACTGACATCTTGTCTTGAGCCTCTTCTCTCAGTTTCAAGTTTAAGTTTGATGGAGGATTTCTTGCTTGCCTAGATAATGGCTTCTCAGTTACTGATTCAATTTTCTCCGGAGTTTTTCGAATTCTCCCGCCGGACTTTTCTCCCGATTTCTCCAACCCTGGCTTCCTGTCATCCTTGGTGGCCTCTTTCGGAATAGCTTTTGTAGCCTCACTTTCAATATCTTTCGTAGCTTCACTTTGAATACTTCGAGCGACTACATTATCGGATTTTTGAGTTTTCCTTGCAGTAACAAACTTCTGCTTCTGGTATTCCAGGCTATTCCTCAACTCTTTATTTCCGGATACCGGAGATAGACTCTTGCATCCTGGTGATCCCGGTGACCTCTGACCCTCATTCGGAACATTCCAGCTGTACCGTTTCGGTATCTGGCTTTTAGGAGCTGATCCAGAGTCCTTCGAGAGCAACAGCTTGTCAAAGAATTTGAGAATTCCTGACTTGGCCTTCGACGACACACTCTCCACAGTCTCCGGAGCTGTTACTTTTTCTTTTAGCGAATTCTTCTCCGATCCGGACCCAGTTGGATTTTTAGTGATGCTGTCTTCCGGACTTTTGTCACGAGAGGTATTCATTCCTAATAATTTCTGTGCAATTCCAGAAAAAGAGTCGGTCATTCCCTGTAAATCGACCTTCACCTGGAGGTCAGTACACACTGGTCTCTGAACTTCCTTATCACGCGACCTCTGAACTCTACCTTCCTGAACATCATCTAAAGATTTGCTACGCTTCTCACCAAATCGATCAGATCTGTTTGCAGAAACTTCTTCTCTCTTTTCTACCACATTAGAATGCTCCGCCCCAGTTGATTTTTGCTCCGCCCCTTCATCACACACACTCCCTTTGATCCACTCCCAAGCTTTAGTGGAGATCAGTCCCGTTCCGTTTAGACTTCTCGCTGGCTTGGGAGGTGGAACCACTATGTTTCTCTCTAAGGAAGGACTAATCAAGGGAGATCTATTCCTGTTTGGACTCAAGGTCGGTGAATGAGAGAGATATTTAGAATTCTCCAGCACATACTCGAGTCCGAGTTGAAATGGAAGAACAGATAGAGGCTGTAGTGAGATGAGCATCTCGTCATAAGCTCGCTCGTGGCAGGTCCGACTCAGAATGATCACTCCATCCGAGTTGTAGAACTTGTCAGTCAGGTTGTCACTGTAACGTAGGTACCCCATCCAGTAGTCTAACAACCGCAGACTGAAAATAACCACAATCAGTATAATAAACAACCGCAGACTGAAAATAACCACAATCAGTATAATAAACAACCACAGACTGAAAATAACCACAATCAGTATAATAAACAACCACAGACTGAAAATAACCACAATCAGTATAATAAACAACCACAGACTGAAAATAACCACAATCAGTAGTCTAACAGCCGCAGACTGAAAATAATCACAATCAGTATAATAAACAACCGCAGACTGAAAATAACCAATCAGTAGTCTAACAACCACAGATTGAAAATAACCACAATCAGTATAATAAACAACCGCAGACTGAAAATAACCACAATCAGCATAATAAACAACCACAGACTGAAAATAACCACAATCAGTATAATAAACAACCGCAAACTGAAAATAACCACAATCAGCATAATAAACAACCACAGACTGAAAATAACCACAATCAGTATAATAAACAACCACAGACTGAAAATATCCACAATTAGTATAATAAACAACCGCAGACTGAAAATATCCACAATCAGTAGTCTAACAACTGCAGACTGAAAATAACCACAATCAGTATAATAAACAACCGCAGACTGAAAATAACCACAATCAGCATAATAAACAACCACAGACTGAAAATAACCACAATCAGCATAATAAACAACCGCAGGCTGAAAATAACGACAATCAGCATAATAAACAACCGCAGTCTGAAAATAACCACAATCAGTAGTCTAACAACCACAGATTGAAAATAACCACAATCAGTATAATAAACAACCACAGACTGAAAATAACCAATCAGTAGTCTAACAACCACAGATTGAAAATAACCACAATCAGTATAATAAACAACCACAGACTGAAAATAACCACAAACAGTATAATAAACAACCACAGACTGAAAATAACCACAATCAGTAGTCTAACAACCACAGATTGAAAATAACCACAATCAGTATAATAAACAACCAAAGACTGAAAATAACCACCATCAATAGAATTAACAAGCCCAAGTTGAAAATAGGAATTAAAAAGTTTGATTTATTTCTGCAAGTAACACCAGCTATCTACAGTACTCTGTCAGTATACAAGTTACCTTTTTACATTATACAAGTTACCTTTTCACAATATACAAGTTACCGTTTTACAGTATACAAGTTACCTTTTTTACATTATTCAAGTTACCTTTTTACATTATACAAGTTACCGTTTTACATTATGCAAGTTACCTTTTTACATTATTCAAGTTACCTTTTTACAGTATACAAGTTATTGTTTTACATTATACAAGTTACCATTTTATAGCATACAAGTTACCGTTTTACAGTATACAGGTTACCTTTTTACATTATTCAAGTTATCTTTTTACAGTGTATATAAGTTACCGTTTTACAGTATACAAGTTACCTTTTTACAGGATACAAGTTACCATTTTACAGTATACAAGTGACCTTTTTACATTCTACAAGTTACTTTTTTACATTCTACAAGTTACTGTTTTACATTATACAAGTTACCGTTTTACAGTATACAAGTTAATGTTTTACAGTATACAAGTTACTGTTTTACAGTATACAAGTTACTGTTTTACAGTATACAAGTTACCTTTTTACATTATTCAAGTTATTTTTTTTTTACATTATACAAGTTACCTTTTTACATTATACAAGTTACCGTTTTACATTATACAAGTTACCGTTTTACAGTATACAAGTTACCTTTTACATTATACAAATTACCGTTTTACATTATACAAGTTACCTTTTTACAGTATACAGGTTACCGTTTTACAGTATACAAGTTACCGTTTTACAGTATACAAGTTACCTTTTTACAGTATACAAGTTACCTTTTTACAGTATTCAAGTTACCTTTTTACATTATTCAAGTTCCTTTTTACATCATTCAAGTTATATTTTTATAGTATACAAGTAACCATTTTACAGTATACAAGTTACCTTTTTACAGTATACAAGTGACCTTTTTACATATCATTTCCAGATAAATACCATGTATTTCTTTATTGAAACCACAGAGTTGTCAGTCAAAAGATACTTACTTCAGAAGTCCAAACAGAAATGCTTCAAACTTGGCAGAACAGCTGGTGAGCCCAGGGTTACTCTTCAGCTGCTGTACAAGGTCATGGATAGCTCGGGTGTAGGGTCCTGTTCATAAAAACATAAAACTGTACATGATCTATGTATAGTTCAAGTATATAGAACTATTTCATATCAACATAAAACTATAGCCTGATTATAGGGATCAAACTATAGCCTGGTTATAGGGATCAAACTATAGCCTGGTTATAGGGATCAAACTATAGCCTGATTATAGGGATCAAACTATATCTTGATTATAGGGATCAAACTATATCTTGATTATAGGGATCAAACTATAGCCTGATTATAGGGATCAAACTATAGCCTGATTATAGGGATCAAACCATAGCCTGATTATAGGGATCAAACTATAGCCTGGTTTTAGGGATCTATTGAGAGAGGTGGACAAACAATCAGTTATTAATTCTAGTAAGGGACGCCGATGGACAGAGAGACAGACAGACAGACGGATGGACAAGCAGACAGACAGGTCATCAGACCACAAGACGGTATAAACACCACACCTTTCTTGGCTGTGAGCGTACAATTTGTATTGATTCCTCTCAAAGGAACAAATACACTTTACCTTGCTCTGCGGAAATTTCCGCCACTTTCCACACGGTGACGTTCACGCGACCAAACATCTGAAATCCATTCAGGAAGGGTTTGAGACCATCTCCCACCACTCGGTTTAACACTGGGCACAAACGGTTCAAAACTAGGTCACCTATTTCTGATGTATCAGCAGAACTACCCAATCGCAGCTATAGAAACAGAAAATTTTAAAATACATCAAACGCATATCCTAGCAAAACAATCCATAATCTTTTTAAATTGAAAACGAATTTGAATGCTGAATTCTTAAAAAAATTAAACTGAAATTAGTTTTCCATATTAATATGACAGAAGCATATGTAGCAATTATATTAGAATAATTCCAATGTTATTTATTACAATTGTTTACACATCGATAAACTCACTCTGTCACTCACTCACTCTCTCTGTCATTCACTCACTCTGTCACTCACTCACTCTGTCACTCACTCTGTCATTCACTCACTCTGTCACTCACTCACTCTGTCACTATCTCTGTCACTCACTCACTCTGTCACTCACTCACTGTCACTCACTCACTCTGTCACTCTCTCTGTCACTCACTCACTCTGTCACTCTCTCTGTCACTCACTCACTCTGTCACTCTCTCTGTCATTCACTCACTCTGTCACTCACTCACTCTGTCACTATCTCTGTCACTCACTCACTCTGTCACTCACTCTTTCACTCTCTCTGTCACTCACTCTGTCACTCACTCACTCTGTCACTCTCTGTCACTCACTCTGTCACTCACTCTGTCACTCACTCACTCTGTCACTCTCTCACTCTGTCACTCACTCACTCTGTCACTCACTCACTCTGTCACTCACTCACTGTCACTCACTCACTGTCACTCACTCACTCTGTCACTCACTTACTCTGTCACTCACTCTGTCACTCACTCACTCTGTCACTCACTTACTCTGTCACTCACTCTGTCACTCACTCACTCTGTCACTCACTCACTCTGTCACTCACTCACTCTGTCACCCACTCTGTCACTCTCATTGTCACTCACTCACTCTGTCACTCACTCACTCTGTCACTCACTCACTCTGTCACTCACTCACTCTGTCACTATCTCTGTCACTCACTCACTCTGTCACTCTGTCACTCTCTCACTCTGTCACTCACTCACTCTCACTGTCACTCACTCTGTCACTCACTCACTCTGTCACTCACTCACTCTGTCACTCTCACTGTCACTCACTCTGTCACTCTCTCACTCACTCACTCTCACTGTCACTCACTCTGTCACTCACTCACACTGTCACTCTCATTGTCACTCTCACTGTCACTCACTCACTCTGTCACTCACTCACACTGTCACTCACTCTGTCACTCACTTTGTCACTCACTCACTCTGTCACCCACTCTGTCACTCTCATTGTCACTCACTCACTCTGTCACTCACTCACTCTGTCACTCACTCACACTGTCACTCACTCTCTCACTCACTCTCACTCACTCACTCTGTCACTCACTCACTTTGTCACTCACTCACACTGTCACTCACTCTCACTGTCACTCACTCACTCTGTCACTCTCTCTGTCACTCACTCACTCTGTCACTCACTTACTCTGTCACTCTCATTGTCACTCACTCACTCTGTCACTCTCACTGTCACTCACTCACACTGTCACTCACTCTGTCACTCACTCTGTCACTCACTCACACTGTCACTCACTCTGTCACTCACTCACACTGTCACTCACTCTCACTCACTTACTCTGTCACTCTCACTGTCACTCACTCACTCTGTCACTCTCACTCACTCACTCTGTCACTCTCACTTTGTCACTCACTCTCACTGTCATTCACTCACTCTGTCACTCTCACTCACTCACTCTGTCACTCTCACTCACTCACTCTGTCACTATCTCTGTCACTCACTCACTCTGTCACTCACTCACTGTCACTCTCACTGTCACTCACTCACTCTGTCACTCACTCTGTCACTCACTCTCTCACTCGCACACTCATCCACTTACTCATCCACACACTGACTCACTCTGTCACTCATTCAATCTGTCACTCAACCACTCACCCACTCACTCACACTCACTAGCTTACGGTTTCCAATACCTTGTCAAACGGGTTCTTGGCCTTGCTGAAGTGATGAAGAATAATCTCCGCAACCTGACAGACTTCCATAAGCATTCCTAGAATTAAAGACAACACATCAAATATTACTATTCCTTACAATTACGTGAAGTCTAACACACATGTAATATGTACACCACACACGGGGCACATACACACATGTAATATGTACACCACACACGGGGCACATACACACATGTAATATGTACACAACACACGGGGCACATACACACATGTAATATGTACACAACACACGGGGCACATACACACTGTATGATAACACACATGTAATATGTACACAACACATGGGGCACATACACACTGTATGATAACACACATGTAATATGTACACAACACACGGGGCACATACACACTGTATGATAACACACATGTAATATGTACACAACACATGGGGCACATACACACTGTATGATAACACACATGTAATATGTACACAACACACGGGGCACATACACACTGTATGATAACACACATGTAATATGTACACAACACACGGGGCACATACACACTGTATGATAACACACATGTAATATGTACACAACACACGGGGCACATACACACTGTATGATAACACACATGTAATATGTACACAACACACGGGGCACATACACACTGTATGATAACACACATGTAATATGTACACAACACACGGGGCACATACACACAGGTATGATGACAGTACATGTAATATCCTGATCTTCTGAAACAAAGTCAAACGCATCGTCATGCAATTAGAAAGTCAGGGGACCAACCTAAATATTTCAATATATCCAAAATTCAATATAACCAATAATCAATGTTCAACTATATAAATGTCACTGGATGGAGATTCACTTCTAACTTCACTATAACAGATAGTTCAATATAACAGACAGTTCAATATAACAGATAGTTCAATATAACAGATAGTTCAATATAACAGATAGTTCAATATAACAGATAGTTCACTATAACAGATAGTTCACTATAACAGATAGTTCAATATAAGCGACTTCAATATAACAGACAGTTCAATATAACAGATAGTTCAATATAACAGATAGTTCACTATAACAGATAGTTCAATATAACAGATAGTTCAATATAACAGATAGTTCACTATAACAGACAGTTCACTATAACAGACAGTTCAATATAACAGATAGTTCAATATAACAGATAGTTCACTATAACAGACAGTTCAATATAACAGATAGTTCAATATAACAGATAGTTCAATATAAGCGACTTCAATATAACAGATAGTTCAATATAACAGATAGTTCAATATAACAGATAGTTCACTATAACAGATAGTTCAATATAAGCGACTTCAATATAACAGACAGTTCAATATAACAGATAGTTCAATATAACAGATAGTTCAATATAACAGATAGTTCACTATAACAGATAGTTCAATATAAGCGACTTCAATATAACAGACAGTTCAATATAACAGACAGTTCAATATAACAGATAGTTCAATATAACAGATAGTTCAATATAACAGATAGTTCAATATAAGCGACTTCAATATAATAATACCATATTTATATAGCACCCTTTTCATACACTATGTATGCTCAAAGGTGCTTATAACAGATAAAACAGATAGTTCAATATAACAGATAGTTCAATATAGTGACTTCAATATATCAGATAGTTCAATACAAGTGACTTTAATATAACAGATAGTTCAATATAAGCGACTTCAATATAACAGATAGTTTAATATTTAAGCGACTTCAACATAACAGATAGTTCAATACAAGCAACTTCAATATAACAGACAGTTCAATATAACAGATAGTTCAATATAAGTGACATCAGTATAAATGGATTTAACTGTAAATCCTATACAAGAGTAGGAACCTTTCTCCCAAAATTAAAATTCTTGCTTTTTAAAACTATCACTACACATATTGATGCTGATCGATTTCATCAGATTAATTGCTCTCAAAAGTAAAGGAAATCTTCCCTGTTTGTTTTATTTTGGGTGTGTGTGTGTGTGTGTGTTTTCATACCTCTCTTCCTCTCCAGCTCGTCAAACCTGTGGGCATATATGTTCTGTTCTGTGGAGGGAGACAGCTTGAAGCTATCCGGGGGAACGTCCGAGTCGGAGGACTCGTAGCTCTCAGGCGAGTTCGCTCGCGAGTTCCCTCGAGTCAGAACAGGAAGTTCTGTAATGTAATGATTGACAGATTTAAAATTCCTTCTAAGAAATGACATCTAATGATTGATAAATATAATGATTGACAGATTTAAAATTCATTCTAAGAAACGACATCTAATGATTGGGGAATGATAAATGCAATAGTTGACAGTTTTAACTTCTAAGTAAGGTGTAGATATGTATTTCAAAACATAAAACTGTAAAAGATCTAATGTATATATTTCAAAACTAGTAACCAAATTTCAAGATTTTATTGTAAACTTAAGTTACGACAAAGATCTGTTTAATTCCTCATTAAATCCTCTTCACGTAAGGTACATGAAAAATTCATTGTAACTTAATGACAGCTAATGGGTTCTGCTAAATCCAGGCATCTTAATATTTCTATAGTGGTTTTCTTTAATGACTTAAATAAAAATGGCTGGCGTCATGCTGTTTCAGGACATTTTTAGAGACAATCAAGATGAACCTAGCTCCCCTTGTCATCAAGGATTTTTAAACTATATACACTGAAAGAACACATTTTAATTTAGTAAAGCACGAGTATCTCATCTTAGGTTAGAATCTTATGTCAGATTTGTTTTGTAAGTTAAGAAGTTTAGTAAGACTACAGTAACAGACTACAGTACACAGTTGTAATACTGTCGCTTTCGTTATCTCTCGGCCCGTCTCCTCCACTCTGTGTTTGGGTGAGGCGTGAGGACTAGTATTACCTGTCACTTTCGTTATCTCTCGGCCCGTCTCCTCCACTCTGTGTTTGGGTGAGGCGTGAGGACTAGTATTACCTGTCACTTTCGTTATCTCTCGGCCCGTCTCCTCCACTCTGTGTTTGGGTGAGGCGTGAGGACTAGTATTACCTGTAACTTTCGCTATCTCTCGGCCCGTCTCCTCCACTCTGTGTTTGGGTGAGGCGTGAGGACTAGTATTACCTGTCACTTTCGCTATCTCTCGGCCCGTCTCCTCCACTCTGTGTTTGGGTGAGGCGTGAGGACTGTACATGGTTGTATTACCTGTCGCTTTCGTTATCTCTCGGCCCGGCTCCTCCACTCTGTGTTTGGGTGAGGCGTGAGGACTGTACATGGTTGTATTACCTGTCACTTTCGCTATCTCTCGGCCCGGCTCCTCCACTCTGTGTTTGGGTGAGGCGTGACGACTGTACATGGTTGTATTACCTGTCACTTTCGTTATCTCTTGGCCCGGCTCCTCCACTCTGTGTTTGGGTGAGGCGTGAGGACTGTACATGGTTGTATTACCTGTTGCTTTCGTTATCTCTCGGCCCGTCTCCCCCACTCTGTGTTTGGGTGAGGCGTGAGGACTAGTATTACCTGTCACTTTCGTTATCTCTCGGCCCGTCTCCTCCACTCTGTGTTTGGGTGAGGCGTGAGGACTAGTATTACCTGTCACTTTCGCTATCTCTCGGCCCGGCTCCTCCACTCTGTGTTTGGGTGAGGCGTGAGGACTAGTATTACCTGTCACTTTCGCTATCTCTCGGCCCGGCTCCTCCACTCTGTGTTTGGGTGAGGCGTGAGGACTGTACATGGTTGTATTACCTGTCGCTTTCGTTATCTCTCGGCCCGTCTCCTCTACTCTGTGTTTGGGTGAGGCGTGAGGACTGTACATGGTTGTATTACCTGTTGCTTTCGTTATCTCTGTGCCAGTCTCCTCCACTCTGTGTTTGGGTGAGGCGTGAGGACTAATATCATGGAACGAAACCTCTGAGGCGAAACTGACACTCTTTCTTTTCCCGCTCAGCGTATCGGCCGTTTCCGTAACCGGTCTGGTCCCCGTTTCCGTCGGATTTTTGCGGCGTAGTTTCACCGTCTGTGTGCCATCGGTCGGTACCATGTTATCCAGATAGAACAGCACAGGCCCCGAGCTTTCACTGGACTGCAAGGAGTTGTCGCTCTGACACAGGTAGTACTGCCCCGCGTCGTCCGTTAACAGATACACTTCCTCGCACGCATAGGAATGGCGGTTCAACTTTTTCTTCTGCTTCTGACTGTCCGAGTTTTGTGCTAAATTGTGCGGATCGGACAACGACCTTGACCGCAGGAAGTGCTGTTTTCGGAGGCACGACTTCAGGGGCTTGCGGTTAGATTTTGTGGGCCCACTTTCCTTGGAGGAGTTGGATTCGCTCGAGAACTGGTTTGGGTGGTTGACGAAGAAGCAGTCCTCACCATGACAACAGTTGTGGTGACACCTACTGACGTCGGGAGAAGATAGAGGAGTGTTCTCCTCCTGTAACGAGTAAAGTTGTTCCACGGCGGGGTTCACTAAAACCTTCCCATCACCTTTACTTTCAGTTTCCGGCTCTGTCACTCTTGGTTTATGCACTGCTTCCAGGGAAATGGGATGCGCCTCATTTGCATATCTGTTGACCAGATTTTCAGAGACTCTCCTCAGATTCGGCTGACTACTGGATCTATGTTGACCTTGACCTTCTATCTGTCCCTGACCTTTCTCTTTTTTAGCACTGTTTTCCACATGAGGAGGGTAGAACAGAAGCCGTTCGATATCATTAGACGGACTGCCTACGCTGAATGGTCTATCCTCCGTACTGTAGCCCGGATCTATTCCGGATGATGTCGAACTGTTGCTTACTCCACTAGCACTGGATCCAGTCTCCCCAGCACTCTTGTGCTGAGGCTGAGTCACTAGCTTTGCCGGCACGGACATGGACCGTTTGTTGGCTGTTCCAGCTGACTGTCTCTCCTTCTTGGAAAGGGCCCCAGAGAAAGATTTGGCAAACGTTGGAGTGAGGATGGGGATGGGGATGGATACAGGCATGGGGTCAAAAAGTGAGATTTCTTCCTCCACGCGGTGATCTTCTGGTGAGACTATGAAGTTCAGTTCTGGCAGAGATTTATAAGTATAATAGGAGAGGCAGCCCCTGTGGGCTACGTCCACTGTGTCTCTGTGAGCGTTGGTGTCTGCACTCTTTGACCTTGGCACACGGGTTGGACTCCTCTCGTCCCTCCTGGGTATAATGTCCTCCAGGTCTGTGAAGTTCTCGGGGAGCATGGACAGAATGTCGTGTTTCTCGGAGTTTGGAGAAGTCTGTTGAGCGGCCTCCGCTGTGTATAGCTTTCTGTACTCCCTCTCTAATGTCGGCGATGTCTGTTGCTCCGTGTGTAAAACACGCCCCTCCTTCCCGACATTGTGAGACGTCTGAATTCCACAGTCCCTCGTGTGAGGGGGGAACTGTGAACCGAAGTTCTTGGTACCACACCACAGTGTGACAGTAGTAGGAGAGATGATGGTCTCCACCGTTCTCACGTCTCTCTCCGTCTGGGACCCCTTGGCTCTGCACTGTCCGTCTAGTCTATCCCTCTCCAGCCATTCGATGATTCTTTTCCTCGTGTACTGGTCCAGCTGTTGTCCCGATCGGCTGGTGTTGACCAGGTGCTGGATGTTACTGTTTGTGAGCGTGTGACTGCTGTGTGACCCTTCCCGCCCACAAACTCCACAGGGACCAATCGGAGCACTCAGATTTGCTTCACCATGACAACGATTCTGACTGATCAGGGGGTGGAAAAGAATCTGCTCGATATTGGCCATGGTTTCCGGTGAGACGGGATTCGACTGGTTCCGGACTCTCTGGTACAGATCCAACAGATAAGCTGAATGTCTCTTTCCGTGGAAGCTCTCAGCGATTTTCGCGATGTCCATGCAGTCCTGGGAAGTGACAGACTGCCATGTCTGCACGTACAATTCGGGCATGCTGCTGCTGCGATTGGCATCCAACATCATGTCCATCTTCCCCAGGGACTTCAGCGACTTCACCTGCTTCCAGGATGTCACCCTCCTGTTCGGGATCGTATGTCTCATCGCCGACTTGGAAGGCGACAATCCATTGAATTTGTTGACTTGAGCCTTCTTCCCGTGACAGCACCCTCTCTTTCCATTTAACCCACCGTTTACCTTCTGGTTGAATTCGGATATAGGACTCCTGGTAATTTTGGGCAGGGATAATTTCCCTTCACTGTCGTCAATGTCTGCGTCATCGTTATCCTCGTGGACAGCCTTCAGCGCCTGGAACTTAATCCGTCTGTGTCCGTGTTGAAGACTTCCATTTCCATTCATGTAACAGAAGTGGAAGCTGTCGGTACATTCCTCGGACACCATTTCCTCTCCAGATGAACTCTGACCCCAGTGTCCATGACCCGACCCAATGGAGATCAAGGAGTTGTCGTTCTCTGAGTTCTGGGACCGCCCCTGTGAACCGTCGAAGGAGAGGAAGTAGTCCTCTTTTTTGGGACAGCAGTTCACGCAGAGGTTTCCATCGCTGGACTCTAGGCTCCCATCCTGACAACAGTGTTCAATTGGTCTGTAATTCCTGTCCAAGCTATCCGTTGAAACATTCTGCTTTTCCAGCTCTTTAGTGGGCGAAGGTGTAAAAAGTGGGTTGTCGCTAAATTCTAACATATCACTAGAGCACATCATCTCGCGTTCGCTGGACGACAGGTCCATGGCCGAGTTTCTACATGACGAGAGCTCCGACTCATCTGGACAAAAGAGTTCCGGATTAGCGTGCGGGTCGAGAAGCCCGGACCCCTTCATATTGTTAAACGACAGGTAACTCCCTGTCACAATGTTCGGAAAATCACTGACTATCGTAGGATCAATGCACGTACAATTAAGTCCCGGGGACGACTCCCGCAAGTTAGTGTCAAACTGTACAGTGAAGTCCTCATCGTAGAAATACTCGTTATTCTGTTCCTCTGACGTCGCACTCTCCAGCCGACACGGGTCCTTGGACTTTGTGGACATTCTGACTCTATGTTCGGGACTTCCCTGGTTTCTATTGTTCACATTCTGACCGGTCCGCCCGGTTTGACCGGTTCGACTGCCTCCGTTGGTTTTGCAGTTACAGGCAAGGTTTTGCCCATTGTCGGTTGTATGCACACACGACGTTAAGTGACCAGTGTCCATCTTTCGATTGTCGGTCATGTCAGTCCCAGTTGTAGTTATACAAGCATTGTCTGTATCACAAGTTGTCTGATTTCTCACATGCTCAGGACTACACACACACTTCCCGAACTGGTTCTCATTTGCACTGGTTCCCTTCGACGGTAAATGCTCCTCTGAACTTTTCCCACACTTGGTACCTGACAGGTCTTTCCAGGAGAGTGCATTATTTTTATTGCTTTCGCGAATCGATTTCCACGACTTAGTTGGACTTCCTGGTGGCGAGCAGGAAGAATAATCGCTGCTCCCCGATGTCCCGCTCGCGCTTCCACTGCTGCTGCTTTTAATACTCCCAGAACTATTTTGCCGCGTGATTTTTCTCTCCCTCTTCGGCGACATCTCCTGCCATGTTGTCTTACTTTTGAGCGTTTCTAATTTCACATCCGTAATTCTCATTTCTTTATTTCCATCCGGAGATAAATGGCTCACAACTCCATTGAGAATCGGCCGCTCCTCACAGTGAATATTGAAATTGGCTTCATTTTTCGGTGTTGATTGCTTGACTGTGGTTTTATCTGATTGGTCGGAATCATGACCAATCACTGGATCCATATTGTCCACCTTTGGATACAGTTGGTTGCCATTTAGACCCTGAAAAATATAAACACAAATTTAACATACATCCCTAATGTCCCTCTTCTAATTCATTGATATAAATTGTTTCAGAAAAATGAAATGCAGAGTAATTGTACAGAGCACAGTGTATAATGTACTAAATACATATTATAGTGCCACTGCAGACTCCAGTTATTTTACACGAGTACTTATACAGGGCTCGAAATTAACATCATGCCCGTCAGTCCGTGACTGGTTAAAAGTCTGGCGTACTGACTGACATTTGTTTTAGTCAGTCCGATGGGACTGGTTAATTTTCTAAAACGTAATTCTGGAAAATATACTTGTGAATCTTTAATGCAGATTTGGCATTCCTCTGTAGATATCAGGCAAACCCGATTAGTAAATATAAATCTCACATACAAGTATTACAATATTGTCTAAGGCATATTGAGTTAAATTACATATTTCATTTTAATAACATTTAACGAAATATGTTTATATATATATAATTATGTCTGGAAAACTCTGGTAGACTGGTAAATTTTTCTGCGGATTGGTTGAAATTATACCCTAGCAGTCCGACTGGACTGGTGACATAAAAAATTAGTTTCAAGCCTTGTTATACATGTATATATAATTTGCAAAATGTCTCAAAGACATCAATCAAATCACAAGTCAAGGGTCGTCCTGTTCATATCTAACAGTACCCCTATGGCATCTATATGGGGCGGTCCTTCGGATGAGACCGCAAAAACAGTTAAAGCACAGAGCATAGGCCTAAATTTTGCGGCCCTTCACTGGCAAAAATGACATCTCCATGTGAGTGAAATATTCTTGAGAGGGACGATACACAACCAACCAATCACGCGTGGTCTGTTAATGTTGATTCAGAAGAGTTGTTACATGTATTTCAGCAATATAAAAATAACAGTGAGAAATCTTATCTCATAAGCCAGGAAATTAGGCAATAATAAATTCCTCTCTTATATTTTGGAATTTACGGTATTATAAGTCTAAAACTTTGTGGGACTATCGGAATTTACGGTATCATAAGTCTAAAACTTTGTGGGACTATCTATTGAAATAAAAACACAAATCTGGACCTGTTTTTTTTTTTACTGAAAATGAGTCATAATTTACTGTAGATTAATTTTTGTATGCTTAGAATATGTGAATTTGTTTTGTTAATAAGGGTCATTTAGTACATAAGGTAATTTTATTTTACCAAAAAATGGTTTTGTTAATTTCATGGACACACAAAATTCTTTGAAAACTTATCTACATATCAAATATGAAAAAGGTTTGCAGTATGTAGAATAGTGAAACTTGTCTCTAATCCGACATGCACTAGCTGGGAGACGTCTGTCCGAAGACACACAGTGTTGAAATAAACAGTGTAAAAAACAACAAAAATATGAAATGGAGAGAAAATAGGGGTGAGAATGTCCAATGAAATGGATTGCACAGTGTCAGGTTAAACAGGTGTCATATTATACAGTTGTCAGATATTGTACAGGTGTCAGATTATACAGGTGTCAGGTTATACAGGTGTCATATTATATAGTTGTCGGATTGTACAGGTGTCGGATTATACAGGTGTCGGGTTAGACAGCTGTCACTGTATTTAGGGTCTGAATTATCTCAAAAATGTTTACACTGATAATGCAAACAACACATTAGCAATTGTTTGCCAGAACTATCTTCAACATTTTTAGATTCAATTTCTATAATCCTGTGATGGCTCTGTGTATCTTCTCATGAATAATGCAATGCACTGCAAAAAAAAAAACACGAAAAAAAAACAAGTGGCCCCGCATAATGATCGGTGTCTCACCTTCATATCTAGTGTGGTAAAACTATACAGGATATACAGCAGCAGAGGTTCCAGGACGCGGGGAAACGTCAACAACCACGTAACCAACGACAACGTAAAATACCAAACACAAAACAGTAACCATAGCAACACAGTTATCAAGTCATTCATCCATGTAGGTCAAAAGTTCATTCACCAAACACATGATTATAGCATTCAAGATTTAGAGTGAAACAACTTTTAAACAAATAAAATTTTCGTCTTTGATTTTAAAATCAAGGAGGACCAAATCTCAGTTTGCTCCTCAACACTGACTGAGAGGTTGCTACAGCACTGTCAAGCCGTCATCGAATCAAAAGAAAATGTTTACGCAAGATTCCCATTCCTCATCCGCCATTAGATGCGGAGGAATATTGGAGGAAGACATTCTCTGCACACAGATCAATGATTAATTCCCCAAGTTCTTTTTTCCATCCACTGCAGCTGGTGCACACAATTGATTGCTAATGCATCTGAGTGTGTATACAGACGATTCTTATTTCACACTGGCAACTGATCTCGAAACAAGGAAGTAACTATTGATCTCGAAACAAGGAAGTAACTATTGATCTCAAAACAAGGAAGTAACTATTGATCTCAGAACAAGAAATTGTTGATCTCAGAAAAATTAAGGAAATGTTAATCTCAGAGCTGTTAAGATCAGAACAAGGAAATGTTGATCTTAGAATAAGACATTGTTGATCTCAGAGTTGTTAAGAAATATTGATCTCACAAGGAAGTATTGTTCTATAAACAAGGAAGTATTGATCTCAGAACAAGGAAGTATTGATCTCAGAACAAGGAAGTATTGATCTCAGAACAAGGATGTTATTCTCATTATTCTCACATCAAGGAAGTGTGTATGTTTTGATCTCAATCCCAAGACACCAAAATATCTTATGTTCTATAATACAGAAATTGTCTAAACACTCGATCATTGTATCATTATATCTACAGCCATGTTTACTTCATTTAAAAAACACAAGAAAACTCCACAGCCATGTTAAATCCAGTTGAAAAACACACATAAAACAAAATTTAAAGTCATGTTAACTCCATGCAGTTGAAAACACAAGAAATTCTATAGCTAATGTTAATTCCAGTTGAAAATCACCAAATATTCTACAGCCATGTTAATTCCAGTTGAAAAACACAAAATATTCTAGTCATATTAACTCCAGTTGAAAAACATAAGAAAACTGTACAGCCATGTAAACTCCAGTTAAAACAACACAACAAAATGCATTTCAGCAGGCAGCAGCGGTCATAAAATGTATACAACACATGAACAGAAACTGGAGCATTATGTGGGCACTATCAGGAATTGCGATTATGGAGAGACATTTAATAAGGTTATGTTACACTGCAGGCTTTACTCTGACTAGGAATCAATAAAAAACTCTGCTATTATTTTCATTACTGCAGCACAGTGAATGGGTTACAATCAATATTTGCATAGCAAGCCTCTTCTTCATCAGATCTCTGTAAACCGCTTAACAGGTGACCATTTCATGTCTGTAAACCACTTAACAGGTGACCATTTCATGTCTAAAAACCACTTAACAGGTGACTATTTTATGTCTGTAAACCACTTAACAGGTGACTATTTCATGTCTAAAACCACTTAACAGGTGACTATTTTATGTCTTTAAACCACTTAACAGGTGACCATTTCATGTCTGTAAACCACTTAACAGGTGACCAATTCATGTCTATAAACCACTTAACCATTTCATGTCTGTAAACCACTTAACAGGTGACCAATTCATGTCTATAAACCACTTGATCATTTCATGGCTATAAACCGCTTAACAGGTGACCAATTCATGTCTATAAACCACTTGACCATTTCATGTCTGTAAACCACTTAACAGGTGACCAATTCATGTCTATAAACCACTTGATCATTTCATGGCTATAAACCGCTTAACAGGTGACCAATTCATGTCTATAAACCACTTGATCATTTCATGTCTGTAAACCACTTAACAGGTGACCAATTCATGTCTATAAACCACTTGATCATTTCATGGCTATAAACCGCTTAACAGGTGACCATTTCATGTCTATAAACCACTTGATCATTTCATGTCTGTAAACCACTTAACAGGTGACCAATTCATGTCTATAAACCACTTGATCATTTCATGGCTATAAACCGCTTAACAGGTGACCATTTCATGTCTGTAAACCACTTAACAGGTGACCATTTCATGTCTATAAACCACTTGACCATTTCATGTCTGTAAACCACTTAACAGGTGACCATTTCATGTCTATAAACCACTTAACAGGCAGATATTTCATCTCTATTTCATTTCTATATCCACTTAACGAGGTGAATATTTCATGTTTACATCCACTTAACAGGCGGATATTTCGTCTCTATATCCACGTCATGGGTGAATGTTTCATTTCTACATCCACTTAAAAGGTGGATATTTCATCTCTACATCCACTTAAAATGTGGATATTTCATCTCTACATCCACTTAAAAGGTGAATATTTCATCTCTATATCCACTTAAAATGTGGATATTTCATCTCTGTATCCTCTTAACATTGGATATTTCATCTCTATATACATTTAACCTGTTCACAGGTGGATGTTTCATCTTGGGAGTATGATGAATTAAGACAAAATATTAATTTGGACTCGTTGACAGATGTAGGCATCATCAATGAGATGTAAGGGGGGGGGGGGGGGAGGAGGGGAGGGGATCTGATCATGGTTTTATGAAATGGTCACCTTCAACATAAACCTGGTTATAGACAGTCAGGTAAATTCACCTTCAACATAAACCTGGTTATAGAGAGTCAAGTAAATTCACCTTCAACACCTTCACTTTGTAACAGTCTGTTCAAACATGATGACCAACTAAAACATGTCAACAGGGTTTGACATTTACTTTTTTGAGCACTAGACCAGTCGGGTTACTTCAAATGAATTTTAATAGACCTGACCTTACATCCACTAGCCCTGACCAACTGTACAGAAAAAAGTGATAGTTTCTCCATATTTAATTACTTACTTCTAATGACAAACATTAAAGAGACACTACAGCTCATTTTCCACATTTTAATAAAGTGTTTTTAAAACCATGTATTGATAAAATGATAAATTTCATATCGATACTGACAATTTTGAACAATTGGGATGCATCAATTTACTCTCAACTGCGCTTTGAAGATCGTTCGGAATTCAAAGGTTTCTTCATGCTGACTCGGACTTTTGAATGCTTATTTACATCACATGGTTTTGAATGACAGCAAAGGTGTTCTGTAGGAAATTATTTAAATTCCCCTTCAAGGGGGTCCACACTCGCCTTTCAAGTATACGATTATTTCCTGCTCCTTATAATAAGTAATTATAAATCATATTTCAAAAGAAACCTTCCATGTTCCCACTGACCGATGTTTTTACAACTAACACGTGTCGTGTTCAGATAAAAATAGCACCTACTTTTAAACGTGGTGTCTTCGCAGCTAGTCTCAATGACAGATTTAGGGGGCCAGGATCCCCCTCCCTTTTTACCCCACAGATTGTGAATGAAAATCCAAATTTTGCACCAGAATGGCCGATTACTTTGGCTAACCTTTGACTTTCACACCCCTCTTCGGAAATCCTAGATCCGCCACTGAGTTACATGTGTTTCTCCGAGCTCTTTGTTTTCCAACGGTCAAACTGATACCAAGGTAAACTTTATTTCACGTATGAGTTTTATCTCATTCTAATTTTACCTCTTTTCTCACAGAATCTGTCAAATTCTAGATCTATCAACTACACTTTCTCTCTCTGGACGACATGCTGCACTGTTTACTGTCTATGCGCATGCGTCTGAAGACTGAAAGGAGGAGACTCAATATTTTGTGTATAGGCCATCAAAAAGTATTAATTTTTACGTTAAAACGATAATTTTTAACTTTAGATAAGTGTTATTTTCGCAAAGTTCATACTTTCAACAATGCAACAAAAATTGAGAAAGCGCTGGGAAAATTGTCATTTCATGATTTTTGCGCAAAATGAGCTGTAGTGTCTCTTTAAGTTTGAACTAATCCTTATTTGATTGTCTCAAAAACATCAGTCTCGTCAATCAATTTGATATGCTTTAATTTTCAAACACATTTTCTGTTTTGTTAAATTCTACTCGGCACGGGAATTCTTTAGTCCATTTAGAATGAAATGATCTCAACCGTTTTTTTTTAAATTTCTATTTCATAAGCCCTGCTTTGTTTCTTCCCAACCTTTTCCTTTCCTTTCTTGGGACATCTTTCCTTGAGGACGAGACGTCGTATTTGAATATATAGAGACATTCCCGCACATATGTCAACACCGAAAAATGGCTCTTTACGACGTAATTTATTAATTTGATAAACACTTTCTTATATCTAATTCAAATAAATGTTTTTTTTTCAAATGAATTCAATTTATATCTATTTATCCGAAACATAACTTTACACCCATCGAGCAGATGTCGTAAAACATCACTTCCGATCGCGACTTATGTATTAGAAATAGAAATAAAGATTATGTCATCACGCAGTTCAAAATTGCTCACAAACTCTTTACAATCTTATTGTTTTAAAGTTTCTTGTTTATTTTTTCAACACGACCAGTCGGACTAGTAAATCGACATTTTACCCGACCGGAACCATCATTTAGTAGACTCGGTCGGTCGGACGTGCCTTAGTGTCAAACCCTGGTCCAGTATGCAGATGATCTCAGATAAAGTTTTTTTTTTCAAAGGTCAAGTATGTAATGAAAGGTGAAGATAACGAGCAGTGATCAATCTCATAACTCCTATAAAGGTGAAGATAACGAACAGTGATCAATCTCATAACTCTTATAAAAGTGAAGATAACGAACAGTGACCAATCTCATAACTCCTATAATATATATGTATATATATACATGTTACAGTTCAGTAATAAACTCAGTTACATCAAAGTTCAAGTCTGTTTTACAACTGTCTGCTGCAGAGATTGGACAGCACTAATGACTTTATAACCTATCTCTCAGCGTGAGACTCTAGCATTAAGGAATACGTGTCTATCATTATCATATGGTTTTTGTTTTCTGATCATATGTATTCTGTTTTCATAGCGTACCTGGAGTGCCCGATATCGCTGTTCTTATTGAGTCCTGTACGTATTACGGCAGTAAGCCTAGTTTAAATACAGATCATAAGTTTATAGTACATCGCTGTTCTTATTGAGTCCTGTACGTATTACGGCAGTAAGCCTAGTTTAAGTACAGATTATAAGTTTATAGTACATCGCTGTTCTTATTGAGTCCTGTGCGTATTGCGGCAGTAAGCCTAGTTTAAGTACAGATCATAAGTTTATAGTACATCGCTGTTCTTATTGAGTCCTGTACGTATGGTGGCAGTAAGCCTAGTTTAAGTACAGATCATAAGTTTATAGTACATCGCTGTTCTTATTGAGTCCTGTGCGTATTGTGGCAGTAAGCCTAGTTTAAGTACAGATCATAAGTTTATAGTACATCGCTGTTCTTATTGAGTCCTGTACGTATGGTGGCAGTAAGCCTAGTTTAAGTACAGATCATAAGTTTATAGTACATCGCTGTTCTTATTGAGTCCTGTACGTATGGTGGCAGTAAGCCTAGTTTAAGTACAGATCATAAGTTTATAGTACATCGCTGTTCTTATTGAGTCCTGTACGTATGGTGGCAGTAAGCCTAGTTTAAGTACAGATCATAAGTTTATAGTACATCGCTGTTCTTATTGAGTCCTGTGCGTATGGTGGCAGTAAGCCTAGTTTAAGTACAGATCATAAGTTTATAGTACATCGCTGTTCTTATTGAGTCCTGTGCGTATGGTGGCAGTAAGCCTAGTTTAAGTACAGATCATAAGTTTATAGTACATCGCTGTTCTTATTGAGTCCTGTACGTATGGTGGCAGTAAGCCTAGTTTAAGTACAGATCATAAGTTTATAGTACATCGCTGTTCTTATTGAGTCCTGTGCGTATGGTGGCAGTAAGCCTAGTTTAAGTACAGATCATAAGTTTATAGTACATCGCTGTTCTTATTGAGTCCTGTACGTATGGTGGCAGTAAGCCTAGTTTAAGTACAGATCATAAGTTTATAGTACATCGCTGTTCTTATTGAGTCCTGTATGTATGGTGGCAGTAAGCCTAGTTTAAGTACAGATCATAAGTTTATAGTACATGACATTGAGTCCTGTGCGTATTGTGGCAGTAAGCCTAGTTTAAGTACAGATCATAAGTTTATAGTACATGACTAGTTTAAGTACAGATCATAAGTTTATAGTACATGACTAGTTTAAGTACAGATCATAAGTTTATAGTACATGACTAGTTTAAGTACAGATCATAAGTTTATAGTACATGACTAGTTTAAGTACAGATCATAAGTTTATAGTACATGACTAGTTTAAGTACAGATCATAAGTTTATAGTACATGACTAGTTTAAGTACAGATCATAAGTTTATAGTACATGACACTGTAGCGTATCTGACATTCAGGGGGACCATGGTTTAAATTCCAGTCTGGTCCAAAATGTAAATATATATATAGTGATTGCTCTTTCACCAAACCCTTGGCATTTACAATGGAGAGTCAAGGGTCTTTCAGATATGTCATGGCAGGCGTTGGCACGTTAAAGAACCCTCACTATAAGATACCAAACTTCTTCCAGATTTACACCCGTAAGAACGTAAGAAACCTGCGGGGATGATCAAGATTTACACCCGTAAGAACGTAAGAAACCTGCGGGGATGATCAAGATTTACACCCGTAAGAACGTAAGAAACCTGCAGGGATGATCATCTGTCAATTAAGTTGAATTGGCCTAACTAACAAACAGTGACCAATCTCATAACTCCTATAAATAATACAGAAATGGATAGTTGGGCAAACACGGACCCCTGAATACACCAGAGGTGGGATCAGGTGCCAAGGAGGAGTAAGCATCCCATGTCGACCGGTCATGCCCGCCGTGAAAGGGTGTATTTCTGAACCTATTGTAACGAATACCATGTAATCTCACGATGATCAGAATTAGCATGGATAAAAAAATCTACATCACTCTGATATACAGAGCCCGTCATTTCAAAATCAAGTTAATGTTACAAACAAAAAACGTGTAACGTTTTCACCAAGACAGGAAACATAAAATTTTCAACACGAGCTTGTTATTTTGAAACAATTATTTTCCCTTTCCCAATTAAAATGCCCAGGTGCAGATTCTGAATATGAATTCATGGATCTGTGATGTCAGCTGGCTCTCAGCATGAACATCAAACTCTGCTTTATGATCAGCTGGATCAGCTGTTACTAAATGCAGCTACAGTGGTAAAAACATGTAGTATGTTTGTAAGCACTGCATTACACAATATGTCAGGCATTTCACATCTGCAGTGAATCACTCTCAGAAACAGCATACCAAGAGGAGGGGGTTCTCCTGAAAATTCTGACTACAGTATTATCTACAACAATCGATCAAGACAACAAATTCAGAAAATGTTTCATGGGGGATGAGAAGTCCGGGGGAGGGGGGGGGATAAGGAGTGTGAGGGGGGGGGGGTAGGAGAGCAGGGGGAGGATGAAGGAGTGGGGAGGGGGTAAGAGTGTGTGTGGGGGGGAGGGGGGTATGAGAGCAGGGGAAGGATTGAGTGTGGGAGTAATAGGAGTGCAGGGGGGGGGGGGGGGGGGTAGGAGTGGGGGGTAAGAGTGTGTGTGTGTGGGTGGGGGGGTGGGTTTAAAGAGCAGGGGGAGGATGAAGGAGTGTGGGGGTTAGGAGTGCCAGGGGTGGGGAGGGGGGGTAGGAGAGCAGGATGAGGATGAAGGAGTGTGGGGGTAGGAGTGTGGGGAGGGGAGAGATTGGATGGATGAGGGGGACAACAAATTCAGAACATTGTAGTAGACTGAACATTTTTCCCATTTGTTTCGCTCGGACCTAACTCACTCTTACCTTATCGCTAGTATATTCTATTGTTAATAATTTAAATTCCTTTTGTTCCAGTCATTCACTAAAAGTCAAGGCTTTAATCTCTTTGTTAATTGCAATTGTGGACTAATAAATCATACACTGTTCTTTTTTATGTTATTTTTTTTATTACACTGGGTTGAATATAGTGGTACTCTGTTCTGTATACATGACATAATATCACACACGGGTGTGTGTGGGGGGGGGGGGGGGGGGGGGGGAGGGATGGATGGATAGGGGGAGGGGGGATTAAGAGATCCCAGAATTCAAAACCTGAACCAACTTCGAAGATTGATATATAAATTTTCTGACAAATATTGTCAATTCAAAGGTTTTACTCTTGAACATTTCTGACAATGCAAGAATTTATACTATTCAACTCAATTTAAGAAATAAATTTTCGCATTTTAGCGCTTTAATATAAAAAGTATGCTGGCGTGAAAGCATTGCTATTCATATCCTCAGGTATTTCTTAAAACGGGAATTTATTTACCTTTCATTTTTAACATTTACATTTCACTTTCATTTTTAACATTTACATTTCACTTTCATTTTTAACATTTATATTTCACTTTCATTTCTGTCGACTACAGCAAGAGGAATTTTCAAATTGTTTTTTTTTTCCAGAATACTTTCAAAACTGCATTTTTTTTTTTTTGACTAAATAAAATAAATTTGAATGTTTTCAATTTCAAAATAATGTTGTATGTAGGCCTATATGTAATATATAATATATATATATATATAATTCAATAAAAAAAGCAGGAAAATATACAGTTCCATAATATATTTAAATCACTAGCGCTTTCTGGATTTTAACATCCATCCTCAGGTGAATACAAATTAATAATCATTATTAATTTGTATTCACCTGAGGATGGATGTTAAAATCCAGAAAGCGCTAGTGATTTAAATATATTTTGGAACTGTATATTTTCCTGCTTTTTTTATTGAATTATTTTGACTTTGTGATATCAACTCTTTCTATTTGGATTATATATATATATATATATATATATATATATATATATATATATATATATATATATATAATTTGATATATGTATATGTATATATAATCCATGTATCAAATTTCTCTGGTGTACTCGCATTCCTCTTTAAATACACCTGTAATAATCCCCTGATGCATCGAATCTTAATGCTGTGTACCTATCTGACAATGGCATGCTTTTGATACACTGCAGCGTTTATAGGACACAGGGAGAGAAGGAGATCACACACAAGGAAAAAATCTATAACATCCCCCCTCCCCCCCCCTCTTTTGTAACTGTATTGATCGGACCGATTCTTAATAACTAGCTGCCATTACATAGAGCATTTCCTCCCAGATTGTAACAGACAGCCAATAGTCTGAATGCGGTCTTGTTTTGGCTGTCAAATTACAGCGCGATGTCGAGAATTTTGTATTTCATCACCAAAACTAATGACACTATAAAGGCGTGTGTGTTATGGCTGTCAAATTACAGCACAATGTCTAGAATTTTGTATTTCATCACCAAAACTACTGACGCTACAAGCCGTGTAAGTTCTGGCCGTCAAATTTATATCAAGATGTCCAGAAATTTATAACGTTGCTGAAGTTTGGTTCAGTTCTTTAAAATCTGGGACGTAACTGTAAACAGAGAGGGAAAACATACAATAGATCTGACCAGGATTTCAACCCAGGCCCCTGAATTTTTAGTTAGGTGATCTACTGAGCTATCTGCATGGTCACCAATGATTGAACCTGAGTCTGATCGCTACATATCTAATCCATCTGACCACTACACATTTAACTTGCTGATCACTACACATCTAACTTGCTGACCACTACACATCTAACCTGCTGACCGCTACACATCTAACCTGTTGACCGCTACACATCTAACCTGCTGACCGCTACACATCTAACTTGCTGACCACTACACATCTAACTTGCTGACCGCAACACATCTAACTTGCTGACCGCTACACATCTAACTTGCTGACTGCTACACATCTAACCCGCTACACATCTAACCCGCTGATCACTACACATCTAACCTGCTGACCGCTACACATCTAACTTGCTGACTGCTACACATCTAACCTGCTGACTGCTACACATCTAACCTGCTGACCGCTACACATCTAACCTGCTGATCGCTACACATCTAACCTGCTGACCGCTACACATCTAACCCGCTGACCGCTACACATCTAACCTGCTGACCACTACACATCTAACCTGCTGACCGCTACACATCTAACTTGCTGACCGCTACACATCTAACTTGCTGACCGCTACACATCTAACCTGCTGATCACTACACATCTAACCTGCTGACCGCTACACACCTAACTTGCTGACTGCTACACATCTAACCTGCTGACCACTACACATCTAACCTGCTGACCGCTACACATCTAACCTGCGTGAAAACCTGGTGAACATATGCTTAAATACATGCAGTTTCATTTATCAAAACTTTGGGCCTAAATTTAGATATTGTTTATTTGTCCTTTGCAGACTGTCCCACAAAAATTAACTTGAATTAAAAAATCTAAAAATTGTTTCCTTTTTTATTTGGATATTTTTTATTACAATTCAAGATCCTCTTTTCTTAGTTTCTATCTGGCTGTTTTTATCTGAGGTGAGATCTGCCACTAATATTGCATGCGCAGCTAGCCAGATACCTGGAAGGGGGCCCCATTAGTGTGGACAGTATACCTGTAATTCTGCACGGAAATAAAAAGGAACCGACAAGAACAACAATAACAGCTGTTTGTTAAATTATTACAAAAACTAGGTTGGATCGTCCTGATGCTTCATTTAACGCTCCGTAAGGCTTTCAGTGTTGTGATGATTTAGTGTGTAAGTAATAGCAACAAACATTTTGCTTTCTTTGGCCTTGTTAAAACTTTCTGACAGACAACTGTATATATATATATCACACAGTCCCTGCTAGTCGCTAGAAATTGACAATATTACGGTAGAACTGCTGCTGTAAGAACTCGTTCAATGTATGAGAGAATTAATAGCCTTCCCTGGACAGTATTGTCCAGATTTACATGTAAATTGAAAGTCGACCTCCACTCTCCAGAGGGAAATGACATCGCCAAACGAATATGTAGCACCACAGTTATATAAATATTCATGTTTCTGTCTTCAGCAAAAAGAGGAAAGTCTGTCTCTGTACATATATATACATTCAACCAGTGTGGAGAGGAAAAAAATCAATATGAAAGATCTAGCTAGCTTCAGAGAACACAAGACAATGTCTTCAGGAAATAAAGGAACAACAGGAAAATTAGTCTTTATCCATCGTCAGAAAATTTCAATCTGAACTTTGAACTCTGACAATTAATCTCAGTCTCTGAAACTCTTTATATTTTTGAATCACTGCAACCTCCAGAGCAGAAGAAAGTATATATATAACTTGTACAAATGTTCTATTGTCTGTACATTAATAACCTCTATATATAACTTGTACAAATGTTCTATTGTCTGTGTACATTAATAATCTCTCTATATATAACTTGTACAAATGTTCTATTGTGTGTGTACATTAATAACCTCTATATATAACTTGTACAAATGTTCTATTGTTTGTACATTAATAATCTCTATATATAACTTGTACAAATGTTCTGTTGTTTGTACATTAATAATCTCTATATATAACTTGTACCAATGTTCTATTGTGTGTGTACATTAATAACCTCTATATATAACTTGTACAAATGTTCTATTGTTTGTACATTAATAATCTCTATATATAACTTGTACAAATGTTCTATTGTTTGTACATTAATAATCTCTATATATAACTTGTACAAATGTTCTATTGTGTGTGTACATTAATAACCTCTATATATAACTTGTACAAATGTTCTATTGTTTGTACATTAATAATCTCTATATATAACTTGTACAAATGTTCTATTGTTTGTACATTAATAATCTCTATATATAACTTGTACAAATGTTCTATTGTGTGTGTACATTAATAATCTCTATATATAACTTGTACAAATGTTCTATTGTCTGTACATTAATAACCTCTATACATAACTTGTACAAATGTTCTATTGTTTGTACATTAATAATCTCTATATATAACTTGTACAAATGTTCTATTGTGTGTGTACATTAATAATCTCTATATATAACTTGTACAAATGTTCTATTGTCTGTGTACATTAATAATCTCTATATATAACTTGTACAAATGTTCTGTTGTCTGTGTACATTAATAATCTCTATATATAACTTGTACAAATGTTCTATTGTTTGTACATTAATAATCTCTATATATAACTTGTACAAATGTTCTGTTGTCTGTACATTAATAATCTCTATATATAACTTGTACAAATGTTCTATTGTCTGTACATTAATAATCTCTATATATAACTTGTACAAATGTTCTATTGTGTGTGTACATTAATAACCTCTATATATAACTTGTACAAATGTTCTGTTGTCTGTGTACATTAATAACCTCTATATATAACTTGTACAAATGTTCTATTGTTTGTACATTAATAACCTCTATATATAACTTGTACAAATGTTCTATTGTCTGTGTACATTAATAACCTCTATATATAACTTGTACAAATGTTCTATTGTTTGTACATTAATAATCTCTATATATAACTTGTACAAATGTTCTATTGTCTGTGTACATTAATAATCTCTATATATAACTTGTACAAATGTTCTATTGTTTGTACATTAATAACCTCTATATATAACTTGTACAAATGTTCTATTGTCTGTGTACATTAATAAACTCTATATATAACTTGTACAAATGTTCTATTGTCTGTGTACATTAATAAACTCTATATATAACTTGTACAAATGTTCTATTGTTTGTACATTAATAACCTCTATATACAGGGCTCGAAATTAGCGAGAAATACTCGCAAAATGCGAGTACATTTGAAAAATAGCGAGTAAAAATAATGGACACTCGAAAATCTTAGCGAGTGGTGATTTACAAACCATGATCGCATCGTATCCGTTTTATACGGTGATGCGCTATTCACTTTTCTCAAACTTTTAAATAACCGTTTTTATCCGGATTTTTCTTTTATGATTTTTTAAGAAACTCGGAGTCAAACAAATGCTTTAGAGATCAGACATCGCATATCGACATGTGCCACGAGTCCTGTAATAATAATAATAATAATAAATTCTTTTATTTAGACAGGATAGCACAATTAGTACAAATGACTAGTTTACATTGTGGTCCTGTATAAAACATATTCACAGACAGATAAACGAGAGAATAGAAAAATAGATAACAAAATATATACATAAAATACACACACGATATCATTGGGGGAAAAATAAACATATACATACATATATATACATATATATATATATATATATATATCTATCACTTATTTGAGAAATAATGCTGCAAATATGCTGATTTGAAAGATGTAATAGAACCACAGCAACTGATTACCTATAGGGGTGATTAAATTGAATAATTCCAAGTATGATGTTTTTGTTATTCATTTATCTACAAAAAATATCGGAGTCTATGTTTTACCAAGTCTTCCGGTAGTTATTTTTATCAGAATCATGGGAATGTCCTATCTAAATTTATTGTCATATTGAGGTCGGGTTGTAGTGACGACACGGGTGCATTTCTCACCGCGTAAACGATTATCAAAAAAGTCATAGGACTCGTGATCGTGCTGCTTATAAAACCCTGAGTCCTGTATTCGTTTTAAAAAATCACAAGTGATAACCCTGATGTGGCATGAAATTGGAAGACTGGATCTAGACCTGCGGTAAACAAGTTGTGGATTAGATTGCTAGAGGTGCGATAATCAAGAGACCTAGACATTGCACCATATGACTTACGTAACTTAGTGTCTTGTCCAAACGCTGCCTGTTGACCCACTAGGCTCAGTAATGATGGGGAAAATCATTGATTGAAAAAAAATATATATAAAAAGAACACTGTTTCATTATTTTTATTTTAGCTTGTAGGTTTTCATTTTAGCCTGTTGATTTTTTACCCACAGGCTAAAATTAGCCTGTGGTAGAAAAAGTTAATTTCGACCCCTGATATATAACCTGTACAAATGTTCTATTGTGTGTGTACATTAATAACCTCTATACATAACTTGTACAAATGTTCTATTGTTTGTACATTAATAACCTCTATATATAACTTGTACAAATGTTCTGTTGTTTGTACATTAATAACCTCTATACATAACTTGTACAAATGTTCTATTGTTTGTGTACATTAATAACCTCTATATATAACTTGTACAAATGTTCTATTGTTTGTGTACATTAATAACCTCTATATATAACTTGTATATTAATAACTATTGACAGGATCCCATTAGTCTGAATTAACAATAACTTCTACTGTTAACTATTGTTTGTGTGTTAATAACTGCGGACAGGATCCCATTAGTCTGAATTAACAATAACTTCTATTGTTAATGTGATCCTGATGGCTATAACCCTCCACAAACTCCACAAAACAGACTGTATCTATTTATAATGGTGCATGAATTCCAATCTAATCTTGCAATGGACACCAAGTCATTATTCACTTCACTGTTGTTTCAATTAGTGACTCATTCTGTGAATCAGAATTTTACTACCAGTGACCCCATAACCGATGTCATGTTGCCCTAGAGTTAAAGTATCAACTCTGCCATATAGCTCCACAGGTCAATATTATGACAATACAGGTCAATATCATAACAACCAAGGTCTTATTATAACAACCAAGGTCATATTGCCTAAGTTTCAACTCATGTGGCTCCAAGGGTCAATTATCAATACATGTTGATATCATATTAATGCAGGTCGATATTATATTTCAATGCAGGTTGGTATTATGACAAAGTAGGTCAATATCATAATAACAATGCATGTGGCTCTAAGGGTTCAAGGAAAAATAATAAAGGTCTGGTCTTGAACTCGTTAATTAAGTAGCTACATTGTAATTAGGTAAATGTTACCATGGATTATTTCTTCTTCTATCCAATGGAACTTAAAGTTAGGCCAAAAATATAAATTATCTGGTTTCTGCTAACATTCAAGTAAAAAATTAGAGGAGATGGGTAGAAAATAATTTTTTTTTTAACTTTATTTTCAGAGTATAAAATACCCAGTAAGCATTCCAATAACAATCTCCAGGCAGGGCTTGAAGCTAACTTTTTATATCACCAGTCCAGTCGGACTAATGGGGTATAATTTCAACCAGTTCACAGAAAAATTGAAGTATATATTATTAAATTGAACATGAGAGTTCTTTTTTCACAGTTAAATGTAAAGATTTGAATATGCTTTGATATGAATTACCCAAAAAGTAATTTCAAGCGCAAACTCAAAAAAAATGTTTCTTTAATCAATATGTTAGAAATATTCTAGCGTAGGGGATATAATTTTGGGTCGATTGGGTTAACAAAAACACGGCATTTTTATTTTAGATCTTATTCTACCTGTACATAAATACATCCTAGATGCCTTGGTCTATGACGTTGCTAAGCAGCTTTTACTGAACAAACGCAGAGGAGACTACAGTTGGGTTTTTTTCCCTCCGTTTATTTTTTTTTTCAGTGAGAAGATTAGTCTTGTTAGCTTCTATTATCGGATGACCACCATACATGACAATGGTATAACACAAAGTGACTGCATGTTGTGGTGATTTAATGAACAGAATTGTACATTCCCTCTGAGAACACCACCTAATCCGACACCTGTATAATCCGACACCTGCCTAACCTGGCCCCTGTATAATCTGACTTCATCTCCAAAATAGAATACCTATTGGGCTGCAATTCCATTCACAATACGATATGGCGCAATACTTATGCCATGATTCAATATTTTCAATAGGATACAATTCACAGAGAGAAACCAATAACACCATTGAACAATATGTTGAAGGAAACTTTGATTATGAAGATTCACCGTCACAATTTTACAAGCAAACTGTTTCCACCCCGAATGGTAAGATGCCTGTTGGCTCTGTATAGCTTAAGGTAGTACTCTACATTGTCATAATGGCTGACTTCCTTTAAAAACATGGATGAAAAAATTTATATCAGCAATATTTGACTTTTCCTTATCTATTTATATACCGAGCCGAGTAGCTCAGTAGGTTAGAATACCGACTGCTGAACTGTAGGTCACAGGTTTGAGTCCAGTAGGGGTTTTAAATTTTTTTAGATTACCTTCTACTAAAAGTGTATTTTTTTGACAAAATAAAGTAAATTTGAAAATGTTCAACTTCAAAATATTGTTGTACATATCCTCCACTTCTCTGGTGTAGCGTACCTCCTTAAACTGATAAAGTTCTCTATTGTTTTTGTCCGACTCTGGAGGCTAACAACAGTCATTTTGACCCTCTTTCATGCATGAATAATAAGTACCGACCTAATTAACTCTCCGAAATAGAGCACCTATAGCTAAAACTGTAACCGCCAGCCATCGACAGCCATTTACACACTGCAATCACAGGTCCATAAAGACTCCGATCAATGTCAAATATTGGCAATTTATAGAGTTAAAAAATCTGCATCGTAAATCAATTTCTCCACCACAAGCGAATGAATGAAAATGACTGTGTCTATGGTTCTCCCCAATCTCCACACTCAAATCTCCAAATTCAATATTTCTCTTTTGTTTGTTCCATGGGTCGGAATTGTTATTGATTTTTTTTCTGGAGTTATATCTGCAGTTTTAGATCATAGAATTCTACCACTTCAGAACATCGTCTATGAACTCAACAATTATTTATAGTAATCATTCAGAATATACAGTGAACCACTTTAGATGCAACATATTATATGCCAGTAATTTCATGGTATTCAACAGACCAGTGTTAACATTTGACGTGATGGGGCCATTCTTATGAATAATCTTCATACAACATGTACAGATGAAATCTTATATGTGTTGTTTAGATGGTGTGTGTGGAGGGTGTGTGAATGGAAGGTGTGGGGGGGGGGGGTCTGTGTGTGTGGGTTCTGTGTGTGTGTGGAGGGTGTGTGAATGGAAGGTGTGTGGGGGGGGGGGGGGGTCTGTGTGTGTGTGGAGGGTGTGTGAATGGAAGGTGTGTGTGTGTGGGGGGGGTCTGTGTGTGTGGGTTCTGTGTGTGTGTGGAGGGTGTGTGAATGGAAGGTGTGGGGGGGGGGGGGGGGTCTGTGTGTGTGTGGAGGGTGTGTGAATGGAAGGTGTGTGTGTGGGGGGGGGGGTCTGTGTGTGTGGGTTCTGTGTGTGTGTGGAGGGTGTGTGAATGGAAGGTGTGGGGGGGGGGGGTCTGTGTGTGTGGGTTCTGTGTGTGTGTGGAGGGTGTGTGAATGGAAGGTGTGGGGGGGGGGGGGGGTCTGTGTGTGTGGGTTCTGTGTGTGTGTGGAGGGTGTGTGAATGGAAGGTGGGGGGGGGGGTCTGCGTGTGTGGGTTCTGTGTGTGTGTGGAGGGTGTGTGAATGGAAGGTGTGGGGGGGGGGGGGGTCTGTGTGTGTGGGTTCTGTGTGTGTGTGGAGGGTGTGTGAATGGAAGGTGTGTGGGGGGGGGGGGTCTGTGTGTGTGGGTTCTGTGTGTGTGTGGAGGGTGTGTGAATGGAAGGTGTGGGGGGGGTCTGTGTGTGTGTGTGGTGGGGGGGGGGGGTCTGTGTGTGTGGGTTCTGTGTGTGTGTGGAGGGTGTGTGAATGGAAGGTGTGGGGGGGTGGGGTCTGTGTGTGTGGGTTCTGTGTGTGTGTGGAGGGTGTGTGAATGGAAGGTGTGGGGGGGGGTTGGGGTCTGTGTGTGTGGGTTCTGTGTGTGTGTGGAGGGTGTGTATATCAGGGTTTTATCCAGCATTTAGATGCTACTACCCATTTTATATTTAAGGGGAATTTTTTAGAATGCAGTCATGAGTTTCCAGGGGATGGTGGTGGGGGACATCCATGGAATATAATATCCAGATTATTACAACCATATAACAATTATAGAAAATGACTTAGAATATATAAAAATGATTTTTGTTGAAAATTCTTATACAATTTTGTCAAGTCTTTACAAATAAAGGGGATTTTTTTTTTATCTGTGGAGGGGAAATATTCATTTGTTGCCAAAGGAGAAAGGTACCTTATACCGGTAGTAAAAACAACCTAGATAAATCCCTGTGAATGGTGTGTGTGTGTTGGGGGGGGGGGGGGGGGGGGGGGGTCTGTGTATGTGTGTGTGGGGTTCTGTGTGTGTGTGGAGGGTGTGTATATGGGAGGGGGGTGGGGGGTGGGCTGTGTGTGTGTGGAGGGTGTGTATATGGGAGGGGGTGGGGTGGGGGGTGGGGGGTCTGTGTGTGTGTGTGGAAGGTGTGTATATGGGAGGGGGGTCTGTGTGTGGGGGGGGGGGGGGGGGGGTGAATCCTTGTTACTTTACCTGTTCTGTTGTGGTGCTGGTTCCTGTTGTGGTGTTGTCATTAATGTCCATTCCCCGGTCACCAGCAGGGCCAAGTGGACATCGTTACCGCATCACCTGTAACACGGACAATGTGTTGATTAGTACAGACCACCAGGCCCCTTACAGCAATACAAACACACCTGTAACACGGACAATGTGTTGACAGTGATTTTTTAAGACCCATTTTAGGTCCGAATATCGGCCCTTTCCCCTCCCAAAAATTACCAATTTTTTCCAAATTTAACTGGCTAAAAGCATATTTGTTATAAAATAAGTTCAATGTGAGTTGTTTATGTATGACATGACAAAGACACGCATCAATTCTTGATGATTTAGAAAGAATTAGTCAAAAAATTTTAAGAGTTTAAAGAAAAGAAAGTCAAATATGTAAAATAAAAAAAGAATGACATCAATTTGTGTTTGATTTCTTGTTTGATATATTTAGCATATTTACAATATAACCACAAGGTTTTCCCAATTTGATCAAAATGTTGACAAATTTTCCCAATTAGAAAGCCACAGGACCATTTTTAAAAATGTTGAAAAATCACTGGTTGATAAGTACAGACAATGTGTTAAACCAGGAGATTCTGGGGAGTTCGCCACCCGAGTCCTAACTGGACCCAATGGGGGCCTCAAGGTGGCCACCAGGCCCCTTTTAACAATACAAACTGACCTGTAGTATGGGGACCAGGGGTCTGATTTTAATCAGACTGACCTGACTAACAGGGACAGTCTGTAAATGATTCAGTACAGAGATAGTGATTGCTTAATACACATATTTACGCGTGGTCAAACGTTTATACATTTGAATTATCTTTATGCGAGGTATTCGAGTTCAACTCTTCTAACCATGATTAGTAGTGGAAGATTCCTTCACACAAGATTCATTCTAGTTAGATTGTACAACATGCAAACACGCGCATTTCTGAAATTCACATGCCACTGGTAGAGATTGACAGAACAACATCATAAAAAGTGGCGACTAGACATGTCCACCTCCAAACTCTGACTATCAATTCCAATCATACGACCAGTTTAAAGAATGAAGTATGTTCATCTTTAACCGATCATTTGACCGGTCCAAACAATGAAATGTGTGGTCACCTTTAACCGATCATTTGACCAGTCCAAACAATGAAATGTGTGGTCACCTTTAACTGATCCTTTGACCGGTCCAAACCATGAAATGTGTGGTCACCTTTAACTGATCCTTTGACCGGTCCAAACCATGAAATGTGTGGTCACCTTTAACCATCATTTGACCAGTACAAACAATGAAATATATAGTCATCTTTTACTGATCATTTGACCCAGTCCAAACAATGAAATGCATAGTCATCTTTTACCAATGATTTGACCGGTCCAAACAATGATATGTATGGTCACCCTTTACCAATGATTTGACCGGTCCAAACAATGATATGTATGGTCACCCTTTACCAATGATTTGACCGGTCCAAACAATGATATGTGTGGTCACCTTTAACTGATCATTTGACCGGTCCAAACAATGAAATGCATAGTCATCTTTTACCGATGATTTGACTGGTCCAAACAATGAAATGCATGGTCAGTTTTCGCCAATTCTATATTCAGTGGGATCACAGGACCTGGTCATTTTTTTCTGTAATAACAGTAGATCTATGTCTATCCCCCCCCCCACACTAAATAGATAATTTTTTAATTCCAAATAAGGGCCCTTTCATGCGTTACAAATAATATATATGTTTATTCACTAACCAAGGGCCCTGGGGGGGGGGGGGGGGGGGGGGGCATGTACAGTTTAACTAGCAATTAATTATAACAATATAAATAAATAACAATCATTTTGATGTAATACTACATAGTATATACTGCTAGTACTACTACTAGTATATAATTACTGAATTACATGTAATTACTATTAGGGGGTGGTATGGTGTAGACCCCTTCTATCATTAGTGCTAAATTTAAAGCAAACTAGCATGGTGCTGCACCATGCCCTTTTTTCCCAATGATTTTTTTTTAAAATATCTGTTAATATAAACAATTTTTCTTTATTTCACAAGGTTGATTGAAAGGTTTAAAATCAAGGCAGCAGGTATTAACTTTTAAAAGAGGCTAAATGATCATTCTATTACTATCATAGTATGATACAATGAAAGTGCCTCGAAATTGTCTTGCCATGACAAAAAGTGCCCTTTTGAACATATGATATCTAGATCTTAGATCTAACACTAATCATTATTACCAGATTACAAACAAAATCACCGCCTCCTGTGTTAGGGCACTGTACCCTTCAGCAGCGCGAGTTAATTAAAAACAAATGACCCGGTAATGATAATTATTAATCATCAGTACACAACACACAACACAGTATAGATCTACCATCAACCAATTTTAACAGTAGTACTCACGTGTCCTCTATGTACTGTTTGTAAATCAAGTACATAGTAGATACACATGTTTACGAATATGATACTCTCGGTCCGGAATTCTGTCTGTTTGATCTCTAGCATACATTACGTACCGTCATAGCAGTCAATCCACGAAGATGATGATGAAACACGATGTCAAGTTAACAGTTTCACGGCCGGTCACAATTTACAAAAGCTATAAAACACAACGACACAGGCGTGAACACTGAAAATATAAATTCCTTCACAAAATATTTTATCCGTACGCCATTTTGGAAGATATTTGTGAAACAGAATATTGCAGCACGAAGCCTGTGTATCGATTATGATAATTAGGCACTCAAAGGGAACTTACTCTACATCGAAATCGATACGTCCCTCGCTTTCTGTTTATAGATATCGATTTTTTCCTCTTTGACGCACTAAATACATTCTCGTTCAAACCTTTTTTCCGTCTACTTCGTTCAAATCGATTTTCTTTAGAACGGAGAAATTCGACATCAGCAACCGGAAATATGACATGACTTGATGGCGGGAAAATACAAAACACCTCAATGCGCTAAAGGGAGAAAACTCTGACAGTATTGCTATGTACAGATATCAATAATGTGGTTATGTGTGTGTGTGTGTCGGGAGGGGGGCTACAAAGTCTTACCTACAATGTATACGCATTCAGAGAGAGAGAGAGAGAGAGAGAGAGAGAGAGAGAGAGAGAGAGAGAGAGAGGGGGGGGGATAGAGAAAATACAATTCCAACAAAATACATGAGCGGTTACGTTCGGGACACTGAAACCACTTAGCACTGGTACATTTATAGAGAGAGAAAGAGAAAGGAAATAAGGAGAGAAATAGAGAAAGAAAAATGTAATTCCAACAGAATGTATTTGAGTGAATGAACTTTACTGTGCACGAATCAGAAACTGTATATGTATACAGTTACGTATAGCCATTTTTTTTATAGGTCTTGTTGTCTATTTGAAAATTATCCCAATTTTACCCTATATATTATTAATTTTACCCTATATATTATTAATTTACAATTTTACCCTATATATTATTAATTTTACCCTATATATTATTAATTTTACCCTATATATTATTAATTTACAATAGAAAAGTCTGTGTTTTCAAAGAATTATGTAGTGATGAAAATATCTCCTGAATTGGACATATCTATAAACGTGTGATAATACACGTATACATATATATAATTACTACAGTAAATTGATCCGAAGAGTCGGATCACGTCTCGTTGACAGGCGCGGATCATCAGATCTGATGATCCGCGCCTGTCAACTCGACGTGATCCGACTCTTCGGATCAAGTTACTGTAGTAATAATATATATATATATATATATATATATATATATATATATATATATATCGTTCACTTTAAATATGATTTTCAGTTTTACTTACTGTCCAGTTTCTCGGCATTTTAGCGGGGAAGAAAAACACTAAGAAATCGAGGTGGGGTTAATTCAAGAACTTGAGTGTGAGAGGGTATGGTGGTCCCCGCTTGGACACGTGGGTTACCTCTGTCTGAGATCAGTGCACTATTTTAGGACTCAATGGAATAAGCTTTTGAGCTTTCATGGGTCATCGTTCGTATGTAAACGCATATATTTGTATACATATATGTATATGTATATCTTCAATCCATAATGTATTTTTTGTTTGTTTGTATAATTGTATTTATGTATATGATATCCAATGAGCCTGGGGCTCACGGAAATAATGAATCTGAATATATAGAATTGTTTATTCACCAATTAAGGGACTGAGAGGGTACAGTTTATAACTAGTAATTACAGTTATATAACAATATAGATAAATAACAATCATTCAGATGGACTAAGTACTATATACTGTTAGAGTTCACAGTCACAGTTCCATCGCCAAACACTCTATTTGAGAATGATTGTAGCCAACCCTTTAGATCCGCCACTGACAGGTACATACCTGCCTAAACGCATCATTTGAGTTTGAGAGAGAGAGAGAGAGAGAGAGAGAGAGAGAGAGAGAGAGAGAGAGATCTCCTTCTCAGAACTGCGTCATGTTGAGGGTTGAAGAGGTAACAATGACATTAGATTATCATCTTTTAACTGCATGGTTAACTAAAGATGGAGTTGGTTGTGTTGGGTTTCCTATTAAATATTTTTCTTTCTTTTAAAATCAAAATCAGACTGGTTTAAGTAATTTTGAAGCGTGGACTGAAAATCTCATAACTCCCGTAAGGAATACAAAATAAAGAGTTGGACAAACACGAACTCCTAGATATACCAGAGGTGGGACCACAAAATCTGCTGAGAAGAATCGGGGAGGTTCGCCCCCCCCCCCCCCCGGCCCCTGTCAGGAAAGAGGCCTGGCTCCACTGCAGGGGGGGGGGGGGCTCAAGACGGCCCCCATACCTCTGTCCTCATAAGATTGCGCCCCCTGACTTTCGATCCTGGATCCGCCACTGTACATATGATGTTTTGCTGACAAAGACGTAAAATAAAGTTTTGTACGGATACTAAATATGTGTCACTGTGGTTATCATCACAGAAAGCGTCCCCGAGGTCTGAAATAAAAAGCGTCCCCGAGGTCTGAAATAAAAAGCGTCCCCGAGGTCTGAAATAAAAAGCGCCCCCGAGGTCTGAAATAAAAAGCGTCCCCGAGGTCTGAAATAAAAAGCGTCCCCGAGGTCTGAAATAAAAAGCGTACCCGAGGCCTGAAATAAAATTCTACACGATTTTCTGTGGTTTATTTTGTATCGTGACGTTGCCAGAAATCTTTAAAGAAGCACACAGCAAAAGCGTAAACGAAGAGAGGGAGGGGGATTAAGCCCGGTAATATCTCAACAGGGTTGGCTCATTGATGGCGCTATGTTGTTCCCTTGTTTCATTGGATATTTACCTTTATAAATATTTCCTTTCCTTTCATTACTTTAAAAGAGCTTGAAAATGAAATTCAAATGTCTTATCCACATGCAGATTATATTAATAAGACGTTAAAGTAATATATCAACATATTATTACATGCTAAGTGGCGCTACAACCTGACAAAACTTGAGCTAGAAGAAAGAAAGTAATTCAAAATTTAAAGTTATACTTTTTTTAATTAATCCATTTCAAATTTCAAGCATTTCAATCTGTCAACGTCTCTCTCAGCCTCTTTTCTCCTTTTCTTTTTAGTTCTTGTTCCCGTCCTCCGTATCTATATCTTTGACATAACACAGTCCCTCCTTAATAAGTGGCCCCTCTCCGCTTGTTGGAGGAATCTGCGGTTGCACGGTTTCTTCAAACACTCTCTGAAAAAAGAAGTCACGGTTACTTACACACATTTGTTTCTATTTTTAGAATATGTTTTTCCTCCAAAATATATTTCTAAATAAGTGAATAGACTCATTAACGATTATGACATTATCCAAATTGTTAGATATGATCATAGGTAAGTGAGCAAGGAATACGTTTTTTGGTATGTTACATGTCTGAAAGATTATTAGAATTACTGGTAAGGGGAACTTTCAATGTAACTATAGAGTAATTACTCTGATTGTCTTTAAAGAGAAGTCTTAGAAAGGTAGCTTTTCTTCCTTACAAATCCATTTGTACTTGGTGGCACGATAATTGATCATTAGAGATTTTATTATCCTACGAACATATGTCGCCTCCACTAACAGTCAAACAGAAACCCTACAAGAACAATTTCAGAAAAAAAATTATCATTTTAAAGTTTTAAGTGTTGGAATATTTCATCTCTACAGAATGTAGTAATCTTGTAATGGAAAAAAAGTTGAATGAAATATTTTATTTTGTGATATCCGGCATTCCCATAGAATTACACAAATTGGCAATGCTTTTGCATTGGGCCAACGATGGGATTTTAGCATTGATTTGCACCTAACAGGGGCGGATCCAGGAATTGCGGTTATGGGAGGCGTCACTTTATGAGGCAGTGGGTCCAGGGCGAAACCCCGGAAGCTCCTGGATTTTACAGATTTTATGGGGCTTGAAATATTTCTCCTATTTAGTAATTTGTACTATTTTCTATCATTTTAATAAGGTGGAATTAATAAAAATGACCCACATTTTAAGGGTTTTTTGGAAAAAATTAAGTTCTCCCAATAAAGTAATTCAAGAAATCAAAAGATTTTGTCATTTATTTTTCCGGGAGTGGAAAAATTCATTGCTTCTTTTATCGTTTAGTACATTTTCGGAAACAAGATACCTCGATTTACCTTAAATTTAAACTTTTTAGGGGGGGGGGGGGGGCTGCGCCCCCTCTAAATCCGCCACTGCCTAAGGGTAACTCAAGAAAGTACAGGTGCTTGTTTCGAATAAAAAAGTGGGATTTAAAAAGTGGGTGAGGGGGTACCAGACGAGTATTTAATGCACATTAACATTTTGAAATGATATTTTATTTGGTCACTAAACAGTTCATAATTATTATTATATACATTGTACTCCCATCTGCTAGAAATTATATTGTGATATCATTACACTAAAATTTTATTTAATGGGTCTTAAATTAAGTATCTCGTATGAAGCATGGTTTCACAATCGGAAAAGTAATACAAGCTCTCAATTATTAAAAATCACAAAAAAAATTCATACATTGACAGCTTGTATTACTCTTTCGATGAAGAACTCAAACATTTTATCGAGCAATTAAATCAAATTTCGGTGTAATTTAAGAAATATAACTCTTTCCATGTCAATTTAATACAGGCCACTAATAATTTGCAAAAGTTGTCTTTCTTGACGGAGCAGAACCGAATCTGCCTGACCAATAAGAAAGCGTATTTTAAGGGTACTTTGCTGATACTAAGCAAACGTTACTATCGAGTACAGTGTTATTCATAAAATGACTGTCTTTGTTGGTTTATCGGAGGAGGATGTAGCAAGCATTGCAGAAATAAAAAAGTAATGCATTTTTTCTGCAACACTTACTACCTCCATCAGACTGTCTAACCAAAATAATAAAAAATAAAAAATTGTACAGCAAAACTTATTAAATTTTCATGATTTAAAAAAGAAATATAAACTATAATCATCAAACTATTTTATTATAATTCCTAGCTCTCTCATTGGCTGAGATCCAACAATGTAGTATGTTTACCTGCATGTGACCTTCCAGGTGAACATAAGGAATTATTTTTTCCACATAGGACCAAAAATAGGTCGTTGAAACTTACAATTAAAGCAAAGAACAATCTTGAAGGGTTTATAATCATTTAATCATATAATAAAACAATTATTGCTGTTTTTTTTTAGGTCAATACGATGATTTAGCCACCTGAGAAGTACAATATTCACCGAGCCCGAAGGAATATGTTTTTTAAAAAAACATATTCCTTGCTCACTTATATCTTATCATATCTAACAATTTGGATAATGTCATAATCGTTAATGAGTCTATTCACTTATTTAGAAGGGCTCGGTGAATATTGTACTTCTCAGGTGGCTAAATCATCGTATTGACCTCAAAAACAGCAATGATTGTATAATATCGCTGACCCCTTCGTCACTTTATACGGAACAGCCAATGCACCCCTGATCTATTTTAAGTTTACGCGGACAGATCTACTTTAAAAAACCGAATTAAACAAGTGTGCAACACAGACATACATTTATTGTCGAGGATGAAAACAATGTTAATTCTAAAAGCAAAATAAGAGAGAAGGATACAGTGAGTGTATTGCGACCTGGGGTCAGGACAGGCTGCAGAAGATTTAAATCTGTGTATATACACCATCACCCAAGTAGGTCGGCATGGGACAGTAAAGGAGTCTCAAGTTTTACATAGGAAAATATAGGAAAAAATCTTTTGAAATACTTTCAAAATCCACATTGAGAGAGAGAGAGAGAGAGAGAGAGAGAGAGAGAGAGAGAGAGAGAGAGAGAATATCTGTAGAGGGTGGGTGGGTGGGTGTACAGCGTGTGAACAGCGCAAAGTCTTGAGCTCGAATGACTGAGAAACAGAACCTGCTGATCATGCTCTACATAACCGGTCTTACTGGTATGACACGCCTGAATTCCTTTACAAATTATAAATAGCAACCACGTGTTCGACGTAACAGGTTAGATTTATCAACCTGCAATAAATATGTATATTTTGGAAGACCACGAAAGGGTCCACCATCTGAATGCTTTGTTAAGTTGGTAAGATTGGTATGATGTATTTGATAATAAGCCCTCCATCTAAAAAAGAATATTGACCCTTGATCAGGATAATGCTCCAGATCAGGGCCAAAATAGGAAAATTATTTTTGTGAATTTCTTGTTATCCCCTCACAATTCAAGATTAACTTTCCAGTGCGTGTGTGTTTGAATATGCGAGTGTGAGTGTGTAACACTGAGCTTGTAGACACTCTATAGTAAGTGACTGGTTCATGTGTGAGTGAGTATGTGGGTGTGTAACAGTGAGCTTGTAGACAATCTATAGTAAGTGACTCATTCATGTGTGAGTATGTGGGTGTGTAACAGTGAGCTTGTAGACAATCTATAGTAAGTGACTTGTTCATGTGTGAGTATGTGGGTGCGTAACAGTGAGCTTGTAGACACTCTATAGTAAGTGACTTTTTCATGTGTGAGTGAGTATGAGGGTGTATAACACTGAGTTTGTAGACACTCTATAGTAAGTGACTTGTTCATGTGTGAGTATGTGGGTGTGTAACAGTGAGCTTGTAGACAATCTATAGTAAGTGACTCATTCATGTGTGAGAGCTTGTAGACACTCTATTCATAAGTTCCTCTCATTCACTTACAGTACAAAATAAAAAAAAAATCGTATTGTTAGAAAAAAAATAGAGTAGCAATGCAGGGTGACACCCCCTCCCCCACTCACTCCGATTCGTGCCTGATATACATGTGCATGTAGATGTTTTTCTTTATTTGATAACATAAAATCTATATTTGCACGGATTATCCTGCACATCACTTATCACCAAAATTCGTCAAGTATCAAACTGTTACGAAGACCTATTTTTACTTGGAAGAACTTTATTATCATAATATAGTTATATGATGTATCTCTTAGGACGGGATTTTTTTTTCAAGATTTAAGATATACAATGGAAAATAGTAGATCATAAGGTAACTGTTCATAAAATATACATTGCACTCTCATAAACCCACCCACCATACGACAGAGATCGAATTAAATCGGGCTCGTTAATCATTTGTTCCAAGTTAGTCAGAGCGGAAGTTTTGAAGAGATTTATAAATAGGCTACATATAATACAACAAAGTGAATGTTCCCTTTACGGTGGACTACTTTACAAAGGGATTTGGGAATAACACTGTACATTCATCATTCATGTACAGATAGACTCTTGTGAAAAATAATCATACAGTAAAAGCAAGCCATAAATTTAATAGTTTTCAAAGGGAAGTAACCCTTATGGCCTTACATATTTATCGTTGTAAACGTCTAAAAGCATACTGTATTGAAAAAATCGATCACGACGCAAAGCTCGTCGGTAAAAATTCCATATATATTTACAAACAGCGAACAGTCGGCCATGATTTTTGCTTGCGTAGGTACTTACGTAAGGGTTCGACCTGACGTAGTGTTTCTACTAGTTAGTAGAAAACTTGCGTAAATTCTAATCTTATGCCATTTGATGAAACGGACTTACGTAAAATATTTAGTCTAGTCAGAAAGTTACGCCAAACTAAGCTTACGCAACTAGTTACGATGTTTGATGAAACGGCGTCCAACAAAGACTTAAAGAAAGAAAGATTATTCTTTTTTGAAACCCAAACAAATCGACTGTATGAATTGTCTAACCAAATCTGACGTGTAGCAATAGTACCAATAGGCTATGGAAAATCGCTAAATATTAACTTATTCCTTGTTTATCTTATCAGGAAAGCTCTAGTGATTCTTATTACACCTCTAAATGTTATCATTCATAATGAACTGTCTAAGCTGGGAATAGCTGCTTGTCTCGTCTCTAAAACAAGTTGACCAGTGACTTTTTCAACTCGGATAAGTTACGTGTTGCTAACTTCCAACAAGTAAAACGAAGGTCATGACCCTCTTTGGAAAGCATAAAGCAAAAAACGATCTGTTCATAATACGTAACGGTATTGAAGACATTATACTTGGATTATATGTGTTATAATTGTTTATATTTCAAATATTTTTACAAGAATGTGTGTATTTTGATTGGCAGGCCAAAACAACTTCTTTATCAAGGCTAGGTGAAATGGCCCTCTTCACATTTTGAGTGGAAAACGTATTGCAGGAAGGATGTTCAGCAATTTTACTATCTTGAGAGTTGTGTTCTGCTACACTAACTTTGCTTTTGTTATCCAAAATAATAGCAAAAATGACAAGAATGACTTAGACGACTTTTGTGCTAATTTTTTTTACACATGGGTTTGCGTTTTGACATGCTTTTTCAAATCAATAGACACATGAGAGTTACACAACGTACAATACGCTTCATACCGTCCTCGGTAACATTTTTTAACCATAAAAAGACGTTTTACCAGATTTCTTGATAGTTACATGGTCCTGATAAAGATATCTTCCTGGTGGAAGCCATTGCACATATTGACTTCAAACTCCGATATGTTAAAACAAAGCACAGATAATTGCTAACACCTGCTTTGATAACTTATCTGACTCCCGTTTGGGCCTAACGTACATTGCCATCGGCATTGTTTACGTAGATCCAAACTTGTGTTGTAAACTGGAAATTACACGCGCGAACTAATTTACAAAACCAAAAACCCCGGAAATCTGGAGATTTTTTGGGTTCGGTGAAAAGCTGGTGAAAAGTATGAACCGGCAAATCGGGTTATGGGTAAAAAAAAAATCGGTTAACCCAACAAAATCGGAATAGTTGGCAATTATGATTATTTGTCATCCTGAGGATATAATGCATCATGGAGAGGTTCCTTTGCATAGATTTGACAGATCGTTTCTTGTGATTGACAAAGCCCAATTGTGTTCTGAACTGGGTAGAAGGCTTTAGACCAGATTTCAAAATTAATTGACCACACGACTTCTCATCTGTTACGCAATTCTTGTGGACTGGTTCATTGTTTACGATATTTAATTATTTTTGCAAGTTATCAGCACAAGAAACTGAATTTTAGTTGCACATATGAATAATTCCGCATAAATAGAATAAAGTCTCATTTCAGGAATGTACTGTTTTTATCCTTCAACAATTTTTACATGCATCATGAAACACCTTTATCAAATGAATGAAATCGCCCAGATTACCTTCTGATACTGTGACGTCAGACAATGTTTATAGATTGTTTACAATGTACTCAGTAAATGGTTTATCATGAACTTGCGATTGTTTAATACTTTATCTTCGTTATAAACACTAATAAATATGTAATGTTAAAGGTGAAGATAACGAACAGGTATCAATCTCATAACTCCTATAAGCAATACAAAATAGATATATCGGTATGAAATACGTCAGACAGCATTTGACCAAATGATAGGTTGTATATATTGACGAACTAGATCGTTATAACGACCATAAAAGCGAAATGTTGACTTCAATCGAGACTGTTGAAAACCCTGTATCATCAAATTGTTTGTCAGTAGCTTGCCTCGATTTAAAAACTGACTATACGCAGAACAAGCTCTTGCGTATCGAACCACTTGAGATATATAAACAATATTTGCAGGTGATAATGGAGTATTGCTACATGAATATGGAAAGTTGACGATGGAGAAGCTGAAATCACCCCGTTTGTCATAAAGTTGTCTGTTTGCCGTTAATGTCTACTTTCAATAAAATATCTAAGTATGAAGCAGAAGTGGACGACTCTGTGGTGTCTTTTATTTCGAGCTCACAGGGATATACCGAATAGACATATGAATGAAAATTATTATTGTAAATAGACAAAACGTCGTTGATATATCTAAATGTCGAATTGAAGGCCACAGCAAGAGATTTTTTTCTTCTCACGTAGAAGTTTTTGAATAAATTCTGCTTCATAAGACTATAGAAACAGATTAGCTAACAAAGGTGCAGAATTCGTGCCTATGGGAATTCCAACAGACTGTTGGAAGACCTGATCACCAAAGACAACGAAGATATTGTCAATGAGGAACTCTAACATATTTTTTTATTTCAACATCAGAGTAATTGCGCGTGGAATCAGAGTGGTATTTAACAAAGTAAGTTTTTGAATGACTGATCACTAGATATGAATTATTCCTTTTGCCATATTTGTTGAAGAAGCAACTGTCTATGATGTCAAAAATTCTAGTCTTTAATTCAGCGCGAGGAATGGTCGTGTATAGTGTTGAAAAGTAATAGGTTTTGATGTTATTGATTTGAGAAAAGTTTTGCGATTTCAAGTTTACTAAAAGTTCTTGAGAATTTTTGTGTACATTTAAATTATTTCTGGTATAGGGTATAAAGTGTTTCAGATTTCTTCTTTATTATGTTGTTTTCTCTACCGGGACATTTTAGAGGTTTTTAAAGACTAAATAACAATATTTTTAAGTCGATTTAAATCTGCATGCATTACGATTTGGGGTAGGCATGTGAAAAATAATTTTGTTAGGAATTGGACAGAAAACAATTCCTTATAAAGTTTGTCAAGGTATCCCATGACCTCAAAAAGATCTACGGGTCAAAGGTCATATAAGTACACATTTTTTGCAATATTTTCTCTTTGCAATATATATATATATATATATATATATATATATATATATATATATATCACTGTTCGCTATCCTCACTTTTCATATATCACGACCCCTCTCACTAGCTTATAGTCAAAAATAGGAAATTCTAAATGTGTGAGCTCGTGTGTCTTTTAAGATATTACAAAAACACTTCAATCAATGTCATTGACAAACAAATATTTTTGGTTGCTAAGCAACAAAACTCATAGTACAATTATGACCATAAGTTGCCTTTCTGCATGAAAGGTGAAGATAACGAACAGTGATCAATCTCGTAACTGTATTTCATAATACATTCGACACAATTTAAACATAATCACATTGCAAGATGATTAGTGAATGTCACATTGTTTTAAAAATGTAATCTTTAAATATATCTTAATATTTTTAAAAGGTTTTAAACCAAAAATATAATGAAAAGAATTAAGGTCAAAGGCCATAAAATGGAAAAACTTCGTACTTTATATACATATCCATCATTTTCTAATAATATGACGTTTTGCTATTATGTTTCACTATATAGGACAAATATTGCAACATAAAACAAAGATCTTTATTGTTAATCTAAGATAATTAAATTTTTGTATTCAAATATATTTGGTTGCTAAGCAACAACACCTTATCAAATGTTCTCAAAAAGTACTACCCGTTTTTCCTCTGCAAGTTCAACGTATACGAATGTTCAAGTACTTACTTTCAATCACTAGATTTAAATGTACTTGCATCATATTTAACAAAAATGTTCTTATATTCAACCTCTTAAAACTTATTTCTAGACATCATTCTTGATAAACTGTACTGGGTTGTTCTGATGGGGCATGTATTGACCAATATCTGTCTATTGACTGGAACTTCACAGCAGACATGTATAAGATAATGCACAAAAATCTGGAAAAAAAGAGATTTCTTTATACTTAGCCCTAAATACTAATGCATTGTCAGAGCTTTTGAATGCTCAATTGGCTCTGTAAATGTTTTCTATAGTCAAGGCCCTCTGAAAATTACTAGTATGCATTTAATTACTTATGAAATTTTATCAGAGGTAATTGTAGTACACTGATAAATGTGTTAGACGCACAGCAAGATTAATTTTCGTAAAGATAATCTTTTTAGTTTGCATTTTATTATTCATTTTAAACTGGGAATCACAATCACAATATCAGTACTTTAAAACTAGTAACACCTGTACAATTCCTCTTCCTTGGGAAGCATATTGACACTCCTTCCCCCTAGATATGACCATCTCAGCATAATGGTTGGTGGCAATACAGATGGAGAAAACCAAATCTTCTGTCAAAAAACAGCTTCATAAAATCTGCAGTTCTCTGAATAATAGGGTCTAATATCTGAAAGGAAATTGCAAATGAAATCAGTATTGGCCACCCTGCCTTATTTGTCAGGATTTAGAAAACTTGTCATACCTTATAATTAGAAATGGAATAATGATTTTCCGTTTTTTGTCTCTTTCTGTATGACAGTATGTATGTGATACCTAGTAATGCAGTAAAAACAGTAAAAAAAAAACAAAAACAAAAAAAAACAACAACCCAAAACCGCATATCAGTGTATCATGACGCCATGATTCCATTTCTGAATGTATTATCTGGATTTATTTATTATTATTTATTCATTTTATTGTTAACCAAATGTATACAGATCTAACCGTATATTCAACCTCAAAGAGTCATACTAACTGAATGCCAAGCTGTCGCTCCGAATGAAATGCCACAGTTCTTGGATCAGGTGTTCCTGTGTCCTCCACATCAGCATCCTTTCAATGCATGTCTGGATTTGCCAGCAGACTGTCACTAGCTGACGATACCTAGGAACTTCCAACTAAATATTGGGATGTCAATACCCTTTTTAAAGATGAAAAGAAATTACAATTAAGAATTGTTGGTTTATGTTTTAAAGCAAAATATAAGTTTCATGGTAGCAAGGAACAGTTTCGCACTTAAGTACAGCTCAAATTTATCTAAAGATAGAGATATCCTGTATTTGAAATGACATTTGGTAGAGGATTGCGTACATGTGTTAGAAATGAATAGAATGATTTATTATAGATTGCGAGTGTAGCAGAGTGAGTGCGTAATGAAAAAAAAATATATGCATGATGTAGGTATCAGCATTATGCCTAGCATGTACATGGGGGGGGGGGGGTACTGAATAAATTCGGGTTAAAACCTACAGGGTCCAGCGAAAATACTGCAATTCTGAGGGAAAGTATGTGACCCCAGATATAAAAGTAGAATTGAACTGGTTCTTCATGGTACATAGTGTCTAAATCCCCTTGCATGGTACTCTGATGATGTGTGGATTTAGTCGAAATTAGAGAAAATCTAGGCAAGATGATAGCATACCAGTACCAGCATGTATGGATCACATGTGATTTGTGGTCACAAGGCTACTAAGTGTATATAAAATACATGTATTTAGATAAAAGAGAAATCTATGATTTTTCATTAGCCTGTCATAATCAGACTTTGATTGATGTTACGTACCCACCCACCCCCACCCCTCCATCCCCCATTTCGGCCCAAACACACATTTCATTTATATTTCTGTTACAATATGAAGAAAATAATTCAAATTATGATTAATAAATTTTATCATTACAATGACGTAACATGTGTTTTCCTAACAGATTGTGTTTCTTTTCATAGAAAGATAATTTTTAATAAACATGGAAAAATCATGGAAAATAGCCCTCTCACCAGCGGCCATGAATGTCCAGTCTGATTAAAACCACCCCATCCCCCTTCTCATTGTACACTAAATACACCCCCTTTTTACACTCGGTCATCAGGTAAGGAAAGAATTCTAGAAAAGGGGGGGGGGTGTTAATCAGACGGATTGATGCCGGACCAGGACAGATTAAATGATGTCAGCTCTTAATAAACAATTCAGTGTTATTCACTTGGTTTAGATCACAGGTGCTTGTGGACAGGACTTCCGGTACCCCCCTTCTTTTATTTTTAAATGTTCAATTCCTTGGGTATTTCGGACGTATTTTTGATAAAATATGTAACTTCAGAGTTTATCTATTTCAATGGAATACACAAATCTCGCATAGAAACTGTTTTTAAAAATGTCATATCACCGATCATAATGTTCATATATTATGATCGGTGATATGACATTTTTAAAAACAGTTTCTATGCGAGATTTGTGTATTCCATTGAAATAGATAAACTCTGAAGTTACATATTTTATCAAAAATACGTCCGAAATACCCAAGGAATTGAACATTTAAAAATAAAAGAAGGGGGGTACCGGAAGTCCTGTCCACAAGCACCTGTGAAGCCGTGTTGTTTTCGTTGAAACGGAAACACGTGTGTTCCCCGTGCACACTTTCAGAAAACCCCGCGGGGCCCGCGATCCCGATGACGGAAAAATAAATGTATAGGCCTATAGGCTATATATGCGAACTTCTTTTTAGTTTTATTTGTTTGGCAAGGGGAAAATTATTACTATTCCGAACAAATATAACGTTTATATCTGAATTTGAAGTATTTTATTTATCTTTTTTTTTTTATTTACTCTGCCGATGTAACACTCTCAATAGGTGTTTTATGAAGTTGCATGTAGGTTGTGTAACTTATATACCAATATTCGTTTAATGCGTTTAAAAAAAGCAGAGAATACCTGGCTGATTACTTCATACATATGTGTACATTGTTTTAGTGTATCAAAATTTACTGAATTTACTAAAAGAGGACAATGCAAATTTTATAGTTTTCACCACTTTAAAATATTGTGGGACGCGCGTCGATCGCTTTTAGCGACGACGTTTTGTCGCTAATTTTAAAGAAAACCGCGCAGCATGTCCCAATTTCATTTTATCGTAATATAAAAACTACCGAGAATTATATCACGAATAAGGGCCCCTCAAAAAGGAAATTTCCTCTACTTTTACAGGCTGTATTTACTTTTCCCTATTTCCATATATAAATATAGGTAAAACGCCGATATGTTTAAACATTGAGAAATAAAATCGTAAGAAAAGGTACATGTGCAAAAAATTGCTATTTTCCTATAACTTTGCCAGACATTAAAAATAATTTTTATATCTTCTGAAAGCAGGAAATATATGCTTTTCAAAAATATAAAAAATATTGAATTCATAAGGAAAATAAAAAAAATCATATCGAGCGGGAAAATGACCCTGCGACAAAGCGTTGCGTCATATTTAGACGAATTAGCCACCCTTCACTTTAAATGCTTTTTTTTAATCTAATGGCTTTACTTACGTTATTGATTTTTACATAGTCAAAAAATAGAGACAATTTCCAAAAATATGATATATAGATCATATATCTTATGACCGTAGTTTCAAAGATTTAGAGGCACTCCTTTTGCGTTGCCCTGTTTTTACGCACCACCGGTCAAACTGACCGGTACGGTAGAGAAGGGGTTAAACCATCAAACCGTTTCGAAGTTAATGAAAACTTTTTTGAAATTTTTCAAACCATGAAACTAAACTCAACCTAGTGTTTCATTAATAAATTTTCTCATAGCTGCCAAGCAGGAACTTGGTCAAATCAAACTTTAAAACTATATTTAAACACTGAAGGTCAAAATAACAAGGAATCCATGTTGGATTTGTAGGTGAGACAAGATTATATGCACGAATTCTGACATTAGAGAGCTACAGGTAATTATCGAACGTGTACCTGTAACGTCATTAAAATTTGCAAACGTCATTGGCATACCGTGATATTTCTACGTGTATCTACCAGTTGCATACAGGTAGAAGCAGTTTTACACGTAAGTAAAAAAAAATCTATTTTTAAATCCAGGTCTTGAAATTGTTAGAGATATTCGATAATTAAAATTATTGGTATCTCAACACATGCCAGGTAATGAGTGCCTTCATTCACAAAAAGTGAATATTATTTTGTTTTCTGTGATACTTTTCATTCATATGTTGACTTGTATACTGGAAATAAAAGACACCACAGAGTCGTTCGCTTCTGCTTCATACTTAGGTATTTTTAGCTCTTCTGAACCGAAGGCTCAAAGAGCTAATGCTATGGCCATTTGTGCGGTGTGCGTAAACTTTTTAGAAAAAGGGCTATAACTCAAGAACCCCTTGGCCAATTTTTTTCAAATTTGTTACAGGGTATCATTGGCCCAAGGGCTTTCATACATACTAAATAGAGGGATGTGACCCTTTAACAAGGGGAGATAATCAGGAAAATACAAACAAAAGTAGTGGTTGCTAAAAAATCTTCCTCTCAAGAACCACTGGGCAGATTATCACCAAACTTACACATAAGGATGAGGATATGTTGTAGATTAAAAATTGTTCAAGGCATTACCCTGGGGCAAAGGGCGTGGTCTCAAGGTCACTTCAAAGTTTACCTAAATTTATATTTCCTTAAATCTTTGATATTTTAGTCATTATAAGGACTAGGATCATCAAATTTTGACAGTTGATGCATCTTAGGACCTTGTGTCCATTTGTCTCAAAAGTAGGTCACGGTGGACCTACTTTTTGAATTTTGCAGGTATTTATTTTAAAATTAATTTTGATGCATATCTTGGACACTTTGAAGCCTATGATCATCAAAACTTGTCAGTTGGTGGATCATGGGACCTTAAAATGCGTCAACTGAAAAATAGGTCACCGTGACCTACTTTCTGAATTTTATGGCTTATCATTTATAGATATATTTTAAGTTGTTATTTCAAATACCGAGAGGTTTAGAATCATCAAATCTTGTAAGTTGATGCATCTTGAGGCCTTGAAACATATTTATAAAAAAGTAGGTCACAGTGACCTACTTTTTGAATTTTGCAGATATTCAAATTTCACATTTTCAATTTTAGATGCATATTTTGGGCACTGTAAAACCTAGGATCATCAAACTTTGTCAGTTGATGCGTCTTCAGTCTTCGGTTTGTGTCGACCAAAACGTAGGTCACCGTGACCTACTTTTGGCATTTGACAGTTATATTTATATATTTCAGTCACTAATTGACCTACAATCATCAAACTTTGTCAGTTGATGCATCTTGAGTCTTCGGAGTGTATCGACCCAAAAGTAGGTCACCTTGACCTACTTTTGGAATTGGACGGCTATATTTATATATTTCAGATACTATTTGACCTACAGTCATCAAACTTTTTCAGTTGATGGGTCTTGCATGTTCGGAGTTCGCTGACCAAAAAGTAGGTCACCATGACCTACGATTGGAATTTGACAGCTATATTTCAATATTCAGATAATAATTGGCTTAAAATCATCAAACTTTGTCAGTTGATATTTCTTGGGTTCTCAAAATGTGTAAACCAAAAAGTAGGTCACATTGACCTACTTTTTTTGAATTCTTAGGATTTAACTAAAGATTTAGAATACTAAGAGGCTAAGAATAGAAATGGTGGGGTTGTACAATTTATCAGAAGAGCGATTCTAGGCCCTTGGGCCTCTTGTATTGAAAATAGGTATGAACGGCAAACTAACAACTCATTTTTATGACAAACGGGATGATTTCAGTGTCTCCATCGTCAACTTCCCATATCTATAAAGCAATATTCCATTATCACCTGCATATGGTGTTTATATCTCAACTGATTCGATACGCAAGGACTTGTTCTGTGTAACCAGTTTTTAAGTCGAGGCAGCCTACTGACAAACAAGGTGATGGTACATGGGGTTTAAACAGTCTCGATTTCGCAAATTCTATAGTCGTTATAACAATCTAGTTTGCCAATACAACCTATCATTGGGTCAGATACAGTCTGACAGTAGGGATCCGGGTTAGAATAGGTCCTCAGTACCCCTTGCTTGTCTTACGAGACACCTAAATGGGGCGGTCCTACGGATGAGATCGCAAAAACAGAGGCCCAATGTCACAACATGTGTGCCGCGATAAAGATCCCTCCCTGCTCAAAGGGCGTTAGCGCCGAGCATAGGCCTAAATTTTGTTGCCCTTCTCCGGCAATATTGAAGTCTCCATATGAGTGAAAAATTCATAAGAGGGACGTTAAACAATATTTAATCAATTAATCAATCCATTATGCTATACCATAATATAGTTTATGAAATGTAGGTATATATAAATATTGAATTGCAACAACACTCGATATTTATCAGTGTCGGATCCTCAGCGTGGATACAATGTCAAATTCTTATACAAAACACTACAGTGAACAACAACACGAACAATTGCCTTCTTCATGACAAACGAGACGGCTTATATAAGATGGCCAAAGATATACGGAAAAGAATTAGGAGTGAACGTAACCAAATATACAAACATATTTACTTTGCAAATTAAACATTTATTGTTCCTGGCTTGCTAATCAATCCTATTCCTCCATTGGACTGATCCACAATGCTCAAAGCAGTAATCATAGACTGGATTAATCTCAAATAGGACGAGTTAGCTAATTATGTTAATCAGTGCAAAGGTCAACTCGTTCACGGTGAGATTCCCTCGTTACTATGCACTAAGAATAAATAGATAAGTGAATGATAATAATGAATAATTATAAAAATATTAAAAATCAATAAATGATAAATATAATAAGCATAAAAATAAAATAGAAAATAAGAATATCTAATAGTTTTTTTTAATAAATGAACAAGAAAAGGAAACGATGTGGACCAACTCAAGAAACAGAGGATAAGCTGACTAGGGTATTCCCGTACTAATCATGACTGGTAGAAGTGCAAAAACGTTATTATATAGAATATCAGCTCTTATTCTGTAGCCCGTCAGTTGTTATGTCTACCAGAAACAGTACGTAAGAAAAACAGTAAACCTGTCCATGGTCCAAGTTGGTCCAATACCAAGAGAAGGCAAAAGCAAAATTTCTGGTTACACCGGCTGAAGTCATTTGAACTTCAAGGTATCATCAAACCTATTGACTTCACTAGGATGAATACGGTCGAAATCTTCAAATGTCATCGAATTCATAGCTGATATAGAATCAGTTTTTGTGCGGGAAGACAATGATATAATTTTGGTTCATTCAGAGCCTCTGGATAGGTTTTCTAACACGGAAAAGATTATAAAAGTTTGTATGGCTTATTTTGTTCTGTCGTCGAAATAGTAATTCACAATTTTACAGCAATTATTTCCTTCAGAGACATATCATATAACAAAGGGCCTGTTTTTAATAAGATACACGATGGATCAAAGTTGAACCCCCCTCCCGCCCGACCCCACATCATCAAAACAGGAGATTCAAATTAATCTAATAATTTTTGGTAGCCCGATCCCGATTTTACTAGCCACGGTCATCGGGGCTACTGTTTAATTTCGAAGACAAGACCTTGGATAATTTTTAAACCATTATTGAAATTAGATAAATAATAGATACCACTATTGTAACTGGATAAATTGTTGACACCATTTTCAAAATTGTAGAATTCTGTATTTAATTGAATATTATGGAAAATCTTCTAAAATATTGGTGATTTGTTGAAAAAAAAAAAAAATAGATGTTTGAAGAAGAGTGTGGATATGTGTGACTTTAACACACGGACCGTGGACCTAGATATAATGCATGCGACAATATACACGTATCAACACTTCGCGAAAGTTACGTCCCTTGTCCGCCATCTCCCGGATAAAAATCGCATTTCCCCACGTTGGCCTTTGTAATTTTCCCATCTGTAGCTTTGACATCTGTTATTTTTCCATCAATTACAGTCAACAACAATATGCCCCAGATTGGGGCAACCCATTAACTTGTATGAAAACTTGGTAAATGGCTAAAATTCAAAGTAATAACATCTTACATTTGGTAAGGTAAAGAAGGAAAACTTGGTTTTTCACCGATTGACCTTTGGCTGACCCCGCAAAGGGACGTAACTCGCGGCGAAGTGTTGATAGGTGTATTGGATAGTTACATTCCTACATTTTATAAGTAATGATATTTAATGTGTTTTCATTTATCTGCGTTCTGTTGAATTTAGCGTTTCTAATTTTGACAGACAAATCATGACTCTGACAAGGAACAACCCATACCTGATTTCGACGTCTCTTCTATTCGTGTGTATGGCAGAAATTTACAGTGGCCAAATAATTGATTTTGTCACAGATCCCTGTGCAAGGTCATATGAAATAGAAATTCTGAGAAAAGAACTAGACGTGTTATTGAAAGTTGTAAAAGACCAAGAAGTTAGATTAAACATCCTGGAAGGAGAATTGACATACGTCAAGCAGAAAAACTGTCAGTGTAAGTACTGAAATAGCGGTGAAAGTGGCTCTTGGGCCACACCAATCTGTAAAATAGTTCTTCGGATTTTCAAACAAAAAAAGTGAGGCGAGAGGGCGAAATTATTTTACAAATGTAAAACTTATACGGTACCAATTTTGATGCACCAGATGCGCATTTCGACAAATAATGTCTCTTCAGTGATGCTCAACCGAAATGTTTGAAATCAGAAATAACTATGAAGTTTTAGAGCTAAATATAGCCAAAAACAACGTGCCAAAAAAGTGGAGCCAAATTCGTCTAAGGATAAGAGCTGTGCATGAGGGAGATAATCCTTAATTTTGAAATGAATTTCTAAATTTTATAACAGCAATTAAATTTACATCCGTATTTTCAAGCTAGTAACGAAGTACTTAGCTACTGGGCTGTAGAGACCCTCGGGAACTAACAGTCCACCAGCAGAGGCCTCGACCCAGGGGTCATAATGTAAAACTTATACGGTACCAATTTTGATGCACCAGATGCGCATTTCGACAAATAATGCCTCTTCAGTGATGCTATTTTTCATTTTGGAGATAAAAATTATGAGGCGAGCGAATACAAGAAATATGAATATTTCTAATTGAATTAAGTGTGATTTTAAAAAGCGAGCGCCTAAAAATAAAGATCTAAAATCATCTGATATCATTTGTTTACCACATAAACTTAATATTTTTCAACTTTGTTGATATAGTTTACAATAAAGAAGAAGTATTTCAGGTTTCAAAGACTGATTTTCTTTATACCTAATACATGTACTTTGCAACATTAACTGATAAGGTCCTTTTGAAGAATTTTATTCAAGTTTCATTTTAGAGATATGCATATTGCTAGGGACATGTCCAGTCTTGAAATCTCCATTGCATCGCTTTGAGCATTTTCTTGAATTTTGATAGGACATCACCAAACCTTTTGTGAATTTATCGTTAACTGTCGATCCGGTTTAAGGTGGCTTAATACACCCAGAAATAGTTACTCAAATCTGTACGAATTGATTTATTAATTATGAAAGATATGATGATATACAATAAGTATGTATGCCACAAAGGCAAACAATATACAAATTTTGATAAAAATACGATTTTCAATAAAAATTATTTCAACACATATAAACAAAAGATTCTGGGGGATTTGAACTCGAGATCTGCGGTTCACCAGCCCAAGCTTTAACCACTGAGCTACGATTCTAGACAAACAAGTCGATCGATACAAATAATTTCACAAAACATTTAAATCGTCATCTTGTGACGTGGTGTCATACAGAGTATAAGCTTTAATGTTGTGAGCTACATGTACCTTAAAATAGTCCTCAGTACCCTTTGCTTGTTGTAAGAGGCGAATAAATGGGGCGGTCCTTCAGATAGGACTGCAAAAACTGAGATTCGTGTCACAGCAGGTGTGGCACGATAAAGATCACTCCCTGTCATAAGCGCCGGGCATAGGCCTAAATTTTGCAACCCTTCACCGGCAATGGTAATGTCTTCATGTGAGTGAAATATTCTCAAGAGAGACTTTAGACAATATATAATCAATCAATCAATCAATCGTACGCTGTCGATTCAAATTGAGGACAAATTCTCCAGTTTCTATTTTTGCAATAATAATCATTGGTGGCTAGAGTACATGATACGATTCATGAAATTTGCAATAAATTTAGGTGAGAGTCTTCTGTCATCGCCCGAATCTCATCCAACGACCAAAATGACAATGACAACATGAGAAATCACCCATATGCTTCAGGATCCTTAACAATTTACGTAACAACGGATAATGAAACCACAGTCAATATATCAAGTTCCCCTCATTTAAAGCCGAGCATTAAATCAGCAGTTGACAGCAGTGTATCTATTACATCTAATTCAAAATTTACACTTCCATTTGAGCTTACATGTGAATATGTAAAAGTAGAACCAAAGGCGGTGATAGTTCGGACTTCTGAACTATCCACCGTAACTATTTTCGATAGCTTTTATATAAATACTAACGACGGGACACTGGTTATTCCAACACACAAACTGTCTAATCAGTATCTCATTTCTACAACAGAACCTTATTCCACGTCAATCGACTATAGTCAGTTTGCTATAGGAGCCCTCATTGACAGAACAGACATAACGATAAAATTTAAAATGGCCAATACTTCTAGAATCACGCTACTTGGTGGGACGTATAGTGATGGCGATGTTTTCTCCATAACTTTGGACAGATTCGAAACTTTCCAGGCTAACCATAATACAGATCTGAGTGGGACGTTTATAACATCTACAGAACCAATAGCAGTGTTCTCCGGAAACAGATGTAATAAGCTAAAAAATAGTGGTGGCTGCAATCACATGCTAACTCAGCTACCACCAACGACAGAATTAGATCATCAGTTCATTGTGCCCCCGTTTTTCCATAATTCAGAAACATTAATTCAGGTAGTAACCCAAACTCACAACGCAGTCAATATCACTATTGAGGGCAGCGAATCATCGTGGATTTTGAATGAGAGAGAATTCAGAAATTTGAAATCAAATCAAATAGCAGTTTTAGTTTCGAGCCAACCTGTTTCAATTACCGGTTTTGGAATGGGCTTGCCATATGATACTTACATGACGGTCATTCCCGGCGTGCATCAGTATCTCGCTTTCTACAAGATCACAATACCATCTGGATATACAGAAAACTTCCTATGTCTAATAATTCCAGCAGTCTCCATAGACAACCTTCAGATAAATGGCCTCTCTAGAGATCATTATAACACTGTTTATCAGAGTTCTGTGTATTTAGATAAAGCATACGACGTCCGTGTCTTTCAAGTCAAAAATACTGGTGAAACATTTGTTTTATCAACAACAGATAAATCAGAATTCGGACTGATTGTTTATGGTCATCGTGCATTTGACGGATATGGATTCTCTGGAAACTTTGTCCTACCCTAAAATCATAAGAACTTATGTATATCTTATCTACAATCTAAGTTATGTACTTTATTATGTAACATCTCCCGGGTGTTAAGAATTGGATAATAAACATGGGTTTTGAAAATATCATTTTCATTGGAATACAATACATATGCATTTTCTGTTCAATCACTCAGAAGAGAAGTTGGAGGTGGATCTAGGATTTTGATGTCGAAGGGGTATATGGAATACCTTGAGTTTATGTTTTATGTAGATAGATATTTTTCTTCTTTTTACTTTGGTTTGTGTATTGTTTATTTTACGTTCCTCCGAGATTTCTTATTTATTTAGTATCATTAAAAAGGGGGAAGAGGTTACTATGTGCCTACGTCGCCTTAGTGCATACATAACATTAGACATAATTTTCAAGACAAATTATTATAGACATGTTCAGAAAATACTGTAAGAGTTGAATGATATCGGTTATATTTACGATTAAAACACTTTGATATACCTAATATTACTATCTAATTATTACACCAAATTATATCTGAAATGATGTGTCATTCACGTCAACTCTCTGTAATTATAGACATGTTCAGAAAATACTGTAAGAGTTGAATGATATCGGTTATATTTACGGTTAAAACACTTTGATATACCTAATATTACTATCTAATTATTACACCAAATTATATCTGAAATGATGGGTCATTCACGTCAACTCTCTGTTAGAGCGTATAATTCGTGAGGTGGAGCTGATTGGTGTAAACCATATATAAGGATTGCTCATTTCCAAACTTATACAATGAAAAGCGCGTCTCTCGGATGAGACCTTGAAAAACCGAAGTTAATTATCTGTCACGGGATGAATTTCCCTCCGTGAGGTGTAATATTTTAGTTTACATACATTTTCTTTCATTCATAAAATTATATCTGTACACCCTTATGTTTTGTTTCTCACTTACTTACAACAGAATTTAATTGACGTAATAATTTGACAAAGCTGTTTGCTTTATACTTCTTTAAGATGTAGTTTTTTATTTTAATTGTTGATAGAATTTAAAAGATCTGTCATGCATGATAAATTTGATGACTGAATTTAAAACCCACTTCAAACAACGAGATCAGGTACTTCACAGAACAAATTATCAGTTGTCGTCATGTCGTTTGTTTAAATCCTCACAAATGTTTGGACGGGTTCTACAGAAGAAAAAAAAAAATTCCCTGTTAGATAGCGTTATGTCAGTAAGCAACAATATGAGTGCGCTATTTTAAGAAAATGGTGTTTTTCATAGTACCTGATAAACTCAGGTGTTCCTTTTATGAGCTTTTAATAATAATACTTTATCAGAGGGAATACGAGTGTAGGTGTCTTCAACAGTATCGGTTAAAGAGATTGCTGCACCAAAGCGGGAACTAGCTCCGTGCCAGCACTCTTGACCTAGAACTGACCTCCATCTATATTTATGCTCTTATTGAGTATCTAATTGCGATTTAAATACCTATAGGATTCCCCAGTACCAAGGACAAGCCTGGTCCATTATATGTCTCAATATATTATATGGGTACACGTAATCTAAACATCATTTTTGAAATCGTGAAAATGATTGTCTTTTATTTTTAAGCGCTAAGCGTAGCTTAGGCGCTTATTGCCGCCAGTTGGGTTTTGCTTTCGTCATCATGTTTCCGGTTTATCGCCACCTATAGGCGAATTCATGCATCGCTGTAGCCAAGTCGTGTTTAAAGTAGTCGTAATTTTGCAACCGATCTAGCACGGGGATAACATTCATATCTGCAGTTGCATTTCCCCCCGGAAATACAGCTCGTTGAACAGTGAACAAAATATGTATAAAAAGGGTGATATTTTTGTCCTCATTCTTGGGGAAAGTGAGACACAAATGCAGGTCATTCTTCAGTTAAAATTCCTATTTGAATCTGCGTCTGTAATAATTAAAGTGATTCAAAATCTAAAATTGAATAAGAATATGTATACGAAACCGTTTTAGCTAGGGTGCCTTTGCATTGTTACCTTCGCATGGCGCTTAGAGGTCAGGAAAATCAATTTGCATGGTGCAATCTATAATTAGAAACCATACACGAAGCTATACACGAAACAGGAGGGTTTTCCACGTGTGTTTTGGCTGCTGTTCCGATTCAGTAAAATATTTGTCCGACGCAGCAAAAATGTGTGCAACACAGTAAAAAATTAACTGATCCGCGTCCATTGTGAACGAGAAAGAATTTGTGCACGATTATGCTTTGACAGCGAAGGACAGATATCGGTGTCTCAGAAGGATGATATTGCGTAACTGCTTACACCTTTCCCTATCATATATGTAAGTCGGTCATGCAGAAATTTAGAAGATGCAACGGTGTAACTTAAGCTTACTTTATTATTTCTAAACAACCAAGATATTCTTCAGAATCATCGTCAACACAATCAAATTTGATTTCGTGATTTAGTTTCAAAAATGAGACTAAAAATAATAGTCTTGGGGCAAGGAAAAGATAAAAGGTACAACATTATATTATATTATATTATATCATATTATGGAAGACAATACCCCGGTTTCAAGTATTCAAAACACCGCGTGGAATTTTACGAGGGCTGTATACTGAAATACATATGTTTAGAACAAGTGTTAGATAAACATTGCCATTGTGTCAAGCATGAATGTGAAATGGTTTGCGGTCCACAGCACGCTACATACAACGAAAAGTAATCGTGTTTTCAATTTCTTTGTACTTCAAACAAACAATTGACAATGACATGCATATGCTACATGTATTTCCGAACGTACAAATGATGAAGACGGGGGAGGGGCATGGATGTACTGTCGTTGTTCCCTGTCCCCACATTTTGTTTTCGCTGAACGATCTTTTCATATAAAAAAGATGCATTTAGTTTTTTGGTGAGATGCCTCTTCATTATTTCTAACAGCGGTTTGAACATTACCGTTTGAAAATTACTTTTGTAACTTTTCAGTGCCTAGTTTGGGATTCTCATTTAGCTACTTTTACATGTTGTAAAGTTTGCATATTTATTGCGAGTTATTGTTACGTGGTTTTTTTTTTCATATTAGAACTCCTACACAAGCTTCGAATCTTATGGTTTTTTGCTAAGGCTATTGGCATTTTCATATAAAGAACTGTTTTATAAAATTAAAACAATAGCAATGTGTATTATGTCCCATTCAGACAAACGGATGAGTCTCCTTTGCAATATGAATATGAGCTTTTACACAAGAAGTGTAATACACACAAGTTGATGAGTACAGCGTTTAATATACCTGTGTACAAACTCTTTGTTTGTTTTTTTTTTTTTTTTTAGATTTACGTATAAAATACAATCACTACAATTGCTAAATGTAAATCCATGCTTATATGTTAATCTAATTCATCATCATATTTTAATTAGTATATCCTCTTGCACTAACTTTCATGTTAAAAATGAGCTATCTCCACTCTTGTTGATGACGCAGTATTCAGTTTCAAAGTAATATTGCACATGTATGATGAACATCTTTTCTAAATAACTTCCTAAATTTTGTTTTCAGTTTTACATGTATTTATCGGACTTATTTGGATTCAGATTCTCTCCAACCTGATTTTGAATTGAAAATAACTTCATTATTGATTACAAAAAATAATTCCACTTTCATGGTTTGATTGCTATTTACAGATAATTATGCACTGGATTCTGTAGTACAAGTCATACAGATGCATGTTTATGTGTGTATTTAAATGATTTCTGGTAAGGTAATGAAATTGATGTAAAGCGTTTCACAATCCTGCATTATTGGTGTGTTTTGACATGTGGCATTTGTTAGTGTATGTGGTTATGTGTAATTTTCTTTTTTGTCCAGTTTGTTTGTTCCTTTCTATTATAAGTGACTTACATATATGTATCAAACTATTGATTTGTTTCATTTCAGTTGTATTCTAAAAATATTTCATACACTATTTAACTGGACAACAGTAAGTTAGTTGCGTAATAACAATTGAACACTTTATACCGAAAATTACCATTACAACTGTTTTCACATTTTCTACCAAAAATGTTCTTCTCTATAACATCACATCTGTAAGAGAAAAAAATGCATAGTCATGTAAAGCATTTAATGATCCAGGGACCGGAGCAGAGCGGATCAGAAACCCTTGCCTTGGGAAGATGGGTGGGAGCTAAACAGCGTATAAAGTGTTCATTTGTCAAATGTTTGAATAACATAGCCTTAAATGCTATTGATTCATTGTATCTTGTTTAACGTTCTTCTCAATAATTTTTAATTCATATGAAGACGTCACCAAGACCGGTGAAGGGCTTCAAATTTAGGCCTATCCTCGGCGCTTACAGCCATTGAGCAGTGAGGGTTCTTTAGCGTGCCACACCTACTGTGACACGGGACATCCGTTTTAAAGGCCATCTCCGAGGACCCGTGACATTCACACCTGATGCCGAGAGTTTGGTGATGGAACTGTCACTACCTGTTTAGCGAACTAGGTCTGTCGCGGCCGGGATTCGAACCCCGATCGCCCGCATACAGAGCGAACACTTTACCTCTGGACCACCGCAGCGGTGGTAATGCTATTGATACTAAATTCTGATTATAGATATTTAATAAGAATAGGTGTCCTTTACCAAAATTGTAAATTTCATGATCCAAGGACAGGGTTTTAGTTTAGTGTGGGATCAAAATTATCATAGTGACCATTGTTTTAACAACATCATATAAAATTTATATTTACGTGTTGAAAAGTTTCAGGACATTGCTTCCAATCCATATTTGTTATTTTCTTACAGAAAATGTACTACTTAGTTATGCGAAAATAAAGAATAATGCATAAACCTTTTTTTTAATGCTGTTCCTGCTCATTAACATTACATACAGAATTCATGAAGTCAGTTTAGCGCTTTTAAGTACTTTCAGTACTTTGATTCTTCTGAGTATCAGAAACAATGTATACGGTTACTTGTTAAGAGTGTATCAAATATTTAGTATTCTAAGCTACTACAGTATAAAAGCTTTTATACTTGTATGCATTATTTTCTTCAACCAACAGTTGGCAACTGAGCATGACTCTTGACCACAAAACAAGATATAGGAAGCCTTAAAGGTTTCCTTCTAAAACTTTTGCAAAATTTACAACGGTTTTTCTTAAAAGGCATCATGCTTTTGTCTACAACTTTCGCTCAGAAAAACATACATGTTCTCGCTAGCAACCTTGACTATCAAAGCGCAGGTATTACATGCTGTATTCTGCGTGTTTGTAACTTTGTTGCGAGTTATATTTTAGCGCTAAAATGTATGGGTATCCTCCAATATTTATAGGTTATAGACTTTGTATGGGAAAATATGACGACCGAGTTTTTTAGCGACAAAATTGAGGTCGTCATATTTTCCCATACAAAGTTTATAACCTTTTTATTATATATTTTCAATTTCATTTAGAAATTAACAATAATTTCAATTTTAACAAATTGCGGGCCGGAATTTTTCCGGGCATATATTGTGTGATATATGCCCGCAAACTTTTAAAGAAAAATGAAGAGATGAAATTGAAAGTATATAATAAAATACTGTATTTATCGAATATACCTCCTTCTGTAACACATTATTATACAGAAGATTTATAAATATCTCTCCTCCTCCTCCTGTAACACAGTATTATACAGATGATTTATAAATATCCCTCCTCCTCCTGTAACACAGTATTATACAGAAGATTTATAAATATCCCTCCTCCTCTTGTAACACAGTATTATACAGAAAATTTATAAATATCCCTCCTCCTCCTGTAACACAGTATTATACAGAAGATTTATAAATATCTCTCCTCCTCCTGTAACACAGTATTATACAGAAGATTTATAAATATCCCTCCTCCTGTAACACAGTATTATACAGAAGATTTATAAATACCCCTCCTCCTCCTGTAACACAGTATTATACAGAAGATTTATAAATATCCCTCCTCCTGTAACACACTATTATACAGAAGATTTATAAATATCCCTCCTCCTCCTCCTGTAACACAGTATTATACAGATGATTTATAAATATCCCTCCTCCTCCTGTAACACAGTATTATACAGAAGATTTATAAATATCCCTCCTCCTCTTGTAACACAGTATTATACAGAAGATTTATAAATATCCCTCCTCCTCCTGTAACACAGTATTATACAGAAGATTTATAAATATCCCTCCTCCTCCTGTAACACAGTATTATACAGAAGATTTATAAATATCCCTCCTCCTCCTGTAACATAGTATTATACAGAAGATTTATAAATATCCTTCCTCCTGTAACACAGTACTATACAGAAGATTTAGAAATATCCCTCCTCCTGTAATACAGTATTATACAGATTTATAAATATCCCTCCTCCTGTAACACACTATTATACAGAAGATTTATAAATATCCCTCCTCCTCCTGTAACACAGTATTATACAGAAGATTTATAAATACCCCTCCTCCTCCTGTAACACAGTATTATACAGAAGATTTATAAATATCCCTCCTCCTCCTGTAACACAGTATTATACAGAAGATTTATAAATATCCCTCCTCCTCCTGTAACACAGTATTATACAGAAGATTTATAAATATCCCTCCTCCTCCTGTAACACAGTATTATACAGAAGATTTATAAATATCCCTCCTCCTCCTCCTCCTGTAACACAGTATTATACAGAAGATTTATAAATATCCCTCCTCCTCTTGTAACACAGTATTATACAGAAGATTTATAAATATCCCTCCTCCTCCTCCTCCTGTAACACAGTATTATACAGAAGATTTATAAATATCCCTCCTCCTCCTGTAACACAGTATTATACAGAAGATTTATAATATCCCTCCTCCTCCTGTAAGATAGTATTATACAGAAGTTTTATAAGTATTCCTTCAACAGGATTTACAACCTCCCAATGTAACGAAATAGAGTCAATCGAAATGAGGGATTTAAAAATTGTACGACCACGTGACTCCTATAAAAATGCAATGGAAAATACCAATCTTGAAAATCTTGCTACCAGAAGGAAAAATATATGTCTAAAACGTTTCAGTGACATGGACATTCCATCACATCGCCTCCACGGTCTTCTCCCGAAAGCGCAGGAAAACAAATACCATCTACGAAACTCATCAAAATATGCTCTACCGAAATACAAGATTGATTGACTAAATATTGTATAACGTCCCTCTCGAGAATATTTCACTTAAATGGAGACTTCACCACTGCCGGTGAAGGGCTGCAAAATTTAGGCCTATGCCCTTTCAGCAGAGAAGGATCTTTATCGTGCGACACTGCTGTGACACGGTGCCTTGGTTTTTGCGGTCTCATCTGAAGGACCGCCCCATTTACTCGCCTTCTATATGACAAGCAAGGGGTTCTGAGGACTTATTCTAACCCGGATCCCCATGGGACAAATCGCTATAAAAACTGCTTTGTGTCATGGTGTATTAGACAATTATCTTAAACCCACCTTCCTTTTTTGGACCCTTTTTAAATAAAAATATTATCACAGGAATGTTTTAATCAAAATTACTTTTTATGACCCATATCATGTCAAATTTTTATAGCAGTTAAAAAAAAATCTTAACCAAATTATTAATGATGAATTTCCCTTGAAAACACCATTGCCCGTATAAATCTATGTTCTATGCATGTTTTCATGTATTTGTCTGTTTTAACTTTGATTGGTGTATTCTGATTAACCATGTACATGTATGTACTTTCAACTATTTGGTTGTTTCAAATGAAATAAATAGATAAATCAATCAATCAATCAAAACAACAACAACAACAACAACAACAACAAAAAAAAAAAAAAAATCTCCTGTATTTCTTTTTCTGATTTTCACTTTCGAATTCACTTTAACACAATGGTACGTGTCGGTGGTACTTGTTTAATACTTTATAATGTATTTTACATGTTAGCAATAAAAATAAATAAATATTTATTCCATACATACATGAATACCAAGGATAACCCATGAAAGCTCGAAAGCTTATTTCCAAGGGGTCCTTATGATGCACGAATGTTTGCGCTAGGGGGTCATTTATGTGGGAAGAAACCGGAGTACCCGGAGGAAACCAATCTGATTAAAATCAGCTCCTCGATCCGCTCCTTTATTTCTTTTGATTTGTCGCTACTCGATCAGCTCCTCGATCCGCTCCTTTATTTCTTTTGATTTGTCGCTACTCGATCAGCTCCTCGATCCGCTCCTTTATTTCTTTTGATATGTCGCTACTCGATCAGCTCCTCGATCCGCTCCTTTATTTCTTTTGATATGTCGCTACTCTCGGGGGGGGGGGGGGGGGGGGGGGGGGGGGGGGGGGGGGGGGGGGGGGCTCTTTTTCGCCGCAAATTTACAAAGCATCATTGGCATATATGGATGCTTGCTAATATTTGACTTAAAATTACATCACGTGTGTCCCATCACAAATACAAATATTTATAAATATTGGCACAATTGGCAAAGGCCCATTGGACATCATTACATACTGTTTACATAAATTTTATGTAGTCGAAGGTAATTGACTTCTGTATTCAAAACAGTCTCTAATAAGTTTCACAGTAATTTTTAAGACATTATGTATATCACTGTTAAAATATATTTGTAACATGTATCTTTCATTGTCCAGATTAATATTCTTCTGTGTTATATTATAAATGTTTCTAAGGTAGGTGTTTCTTAGCTTAGAATAAGATTTACATTGAAAAAAAAAAAAAAAAAATAGGAATTTCATCCTCAATCACACCAGTATTTCTAGCATTACATTATCTTTCATTCATTGATGTGGAATTATATCTACCACTTTCTATTGCAAGTTTATGTGCACTCAATCTAATTTTACTAAGAGAGGATCTCTCGGATCTTTTTCTGCGTAAATCAGCATATGGACTTCTTTTTCTGGTGTATAGTATTTTTTTTTTTTTTTTTTTTTTTTTTTTTTTTTTATAAAATTCAAGTCATGGCCTTTTCGGGAATCCTGGATCCGCCACTGTTCTACTATCGACGTTTCGTCATCCTTACTTAAATCGGATACCATGAAATGAAAGTAATGTTATATTACGTAAAATGATACACAAATGCATCAGGCACTGACAACAATAGTCCCGCCGATGTCATTCAGTTTTTTAAAAGGCCTCGTCAATATTCTGTTGTAGTAATTGCTATGGAAATTACGTCACTTCCTGTTAATTTCGCAAGACGCGAGAAGTAAATAAATCGCTTCGCTGCTGTAGGTAAGAGCTTGGTGTTTTTAATGTTGTTGACTGGGGAGTATTATGTGAACCGTTTGTTTTGTTCGTAGAGGCAAATTCACACACGAAATGGCGAGGGTATCTGCTTGTAAACTAGATACTCTGCACAACTCAGTATAAGCCTAATCACTGCTAATGTCGGGCTCGTTTGTAATGTTGTTTAATGCTACCCAGTCTTGTTAATCAGTCTACGTGTAATGGTAATTAAATCATAGATTCATGTATGGTGCACTTCACACTCAGGACCCCTGTGCTTCACAGTACGCGATATAAACTTGTCCTAGGCTACTAGCAAATATTCCTAGGTATTTTGGCCCCAAGAGGATTCGGTCCATTTTACTTGATATCCAGACTTAAAAAAAATAAACACGCCCCTGACCTTCAGTTGTTATGAATTTCGCAATTACGCGCATGTTCTCAGAGAAGTCTTCGTTATCATCAGGACTCGATACTTAACCTTAAACAAGTAATAGACCAATCGAACCAGTAGCTTAACCTTTGACCTTAGCATCACTGTAATGCAGGGATAGCTTCTTTAATATTACATGTATTTCAGTATCTGTATCATAAATAACACACGCTGTATTGAATAATTATTATGAAAATCATTAGTAAGTAAGTAAGTAAGTAATTTCCAATTTTGGGCCCAGAGGGCATACAAAGAATACAAAGTTCATATACATAAATCATAAAAGAGTGATTATCCAAAAGATAGATGAAAAATAAAATTTACAAGTTCATGATAAATCAACTTTTCTTAGTAATGAACAGCTATATATGTAATTGGCACATTTTTCAATAATACTGTCACATGCGTTGCTCACAAGCCAGATAAATTTGTGTCTATTACACAGGTTTATAAAATTCTTGCACAAAATGTTCATGGACTCAATGAATGGTTTTCTTAAGTGTTGGTATGCTATGCAGTCAAATACAAAATGGAATTCATCTTCTACACAGTCAGACTTGCAGACAGTACATATTCTCTCATTTACATGTGTTTGTGTGTAACGTCCAGTTTCAATAGCCAGAGAATGAGAACTGATTCTGAAATTTGTGAAACATTTCAAAACATGAGGATTACGAATTACTGTAAAATATTTTTCTCTACAGAATCTTGTTTTGAATAGTGCATAGGTTCGTAATTTACCAAATCGTTTGTCTGCATTGTCTGAGAGTGTATTACACCACTGATATTTAAATCTTTCATACAACTTATTAGCAACAATTGAAACAATATTTTTATCATGTATAGGGCATTGTATATCCAACTTATTCAAAATATAATGAATGCTACTGATGTCACCAGAATGATGAGAATACATGTATTTCTAGAGAAAAAAATTCGAGATGATTTTCGGTATAACGCAGGTCCGTCACATTAAAATGACGTGTAGGCCTTGATGATGCTTACATTCTGATTCTGCGCATTTTAATTTCAATTTGTTTAATAATAGCCCTCATTCGTCCATGATGACACTATTATAGATGGTGTTCTTGTCTTTCAGTTTGTGTGGAGCTGTTGATATTGAGGCAAAATGTCCGGGGTAAGTAAACTGTTGGTGGTTCTGAATTCCCGATTGCTGCTTAACTGTTATACATCAGTGTAGTGCTTGTTGATTTCATTTTTCTTTGAGGGGTATATTGTAATTATTTTGTCTTTTATGCCTCAGGTGATTTAATTATTTTTTTCATTTTCTGCATTGGATTGAATATGCAATATTTTGTATATTTTGACTTTTGTATATTTTGTCTCAGGGTGATGTAATTGTTTTGTATATTTTGACTTGGGGTGACATAATTGTTTTGTATATTTTGACTCGGGGTGACATAATTGTTCTGTATAGTTTGACTCGGGGTGACGTATTAATTGTGTTGTATATTTTGTCTTGAGGTGACATATTAATTGTTTTGTATATTTTGACTCGGGGTGACATAATTGTTTTGTATAGTTTGACTCGGGGTGATGTAATTGTTTTGTATACTTTGTCTCAGGATGACGTATTGATTTAATTGGTTTCTATATTTTGCCTCAGGGTGACTTATTAATTGTTTTGTATTATTTTGTCTCGGGGTGGTGTAATTGTTCTTTTTTCCCGCAGGAGGTGATGGATGCCTTCAACAAATATGTTGCCCTTGACAACAAGATCCGCCTTCTGGAGAATAAAAATATCCGTAAAACGTATGATAGCATGAAGAAACGCTACGATAAAATAGTGGCCGAAGTGAAAGACCTAGAAACCAAATATGCTGATTCTAAAAAAAACACGTAAGTTTTCAGGATCAACAATCTCCATCTGTCTCTCTTTATTAAGGGGTGAGATCAAAAGCTCAATGTCTGACAAAAAACTAGATTCTCATAGTTTTCTTGCTTTATTGCGCCCTGGATGATCTCTTGAATATTGTTTTGTATATATATAATTAGCTTGTGCAATATAAGATACAAAAGTTTTCTGCTACTTTGTATTTGTAATATGCTTAGACATACATATACAGTCTGGTCAGATTGAATTTGTAATCGTAAACCTATAACGATAATTAGCAATAGCGTATGCAGTTTTTGAATCTGAGAACCGTGTGACGATGGTCAGACTTTCCCTACCTGATTCAGGCATTTTATTTCTGGGCTGGATTGATTGATTGATGTTTTTCTGCCACACTCAACCCGCGCTGACAGAGGTGAGAGGCTGTGTGATTTTGAGCGCGATGCTCTAACTACTCGGCTATGGAGGCCCCTTTCTGTGCTGGAGAGCTTTCCAGAACATGATTGACTCTCTAAATTAAAAGCACTTGCGTCATTTACATTGTTCATCTTATTTTATTCCATCCATTTTAAAATTGTCCGGCCTTGGAGGTTCACTGTAACCATGTTTTACTGTAATGCTAAATGACAATTAATATATATTTTCAAATGTTAACTAATTAGCTAAATGCAGTTTTTAAATGCCATTTTAAATGTTCATTAAAACGTAGTAAACATTCAGTGATTGGTTTCACTAATTATTTGTGTATTATAGATTGATATTTTGGTGTCTGTTCTTTACAGGGCTAAAGAGAAGGCGGACGTGGACCAGCTGGACATTAAATCGTTCCTGTCCAAGGAGGCATTTGATGAGAAAATGGACAAGGAGAAGGTTGTATAGCGATTGGCGTCTTTACTTGTAAAAAAATTCTTGTTGACCAAAAAAGAAAACAAAAGTTGTAATCAAGTTGAAAAAAACAACGACGAAAAACAATTGCATGCATGTAACTGATAGTTTGCTGTTCACTGTTTCCTCTAAGGCCAATTCAACTTAATGAGTAGATTATCATCCAGGGTCAACAAAAAGTGGGACGGATGGGAGGATTTTATTTTTTTGATTTTTATTTTCTGAGAAAATCATTGATGACAAACGGGTTTTTTGTCAATAAAAGTGCATCATTTAATGCCAGATGGATATCAATCTATGCTTTAATTTCAAATACAGAAAGATACCAAACTTCTTCAAAATTTACACCCGTAAGAACCCAAGAAATTAAGAAAACAATATCTATTTTCTTAACGTGGCTTTTCACCATGTACGATACTGGAAATGTAAATAACACGTGTAAATAGCGGAGTCTGACATGAAAATTTTTCGGAAATCGCAATTAAGTTTCGCAAAATAAAAAAAATTGGGGCGGGCTGATTTTTAAGGGGCGGGTAGGGATGATAATCTAAATTGAATTGGCCTAAACAGAAGACATATAATGACACATAATGTAGTGTAAGAAATGAAATTACATATATATATTTCAATTTTAATAATACATCTAATAAATAACGTGTGAGTGGATTATATTATTGTATAGGGAATGTACAGCAGTAATTCAGGACGAATTTTAATATGTGTTTAAACATTTCTCAAAAAACTCCACACACAAAAAATTCAAACTAAATAACCACACCCCTCTATTCTGTATTTCTAAGTGCCCAGGGTGCTTAATAGGATGAATATGGTACAGACTGATTTCTACCATTATTTACTACCGACACATCTATTATTCAAATTTAGGACTGGTCTCATGTTAAAAGTCTCTATAGTGGATGTAAAAATGAAAAATGCAACATTTTCTCACCAAATTTATCAATTTGTAATCCCCCCCCCCCATTAAATGAATTTTCATTGTAAAAAAAAAAAGAAGGGGTTTATAGGTTCTAAAAGTAGAATGCTAACTTGTCAGTGCTAATAGTAGGTTACAGTGCAAGTGTATTTGAACTGAAAATTAGCAGGGCCATTTTAACCATCAATCTAACCTAGTCTGTATGGTTTATGTAGGCTAAGAATCTCGAGGTGTTGAATAAATCTAATCTAGGCTCTGGTTTTTTGTAGGCTGAGTACCTCGAGGCCTTGAATAAAGAGGAGGTGTTCAAAAGGCAGCTAGAGGCCATCAAACCTCAGGTTAAGGAGGTGGAAGACAACTTGAAAAAAGAAAAAATAGCGATGGACGAATTAGAGAAGTTATGTCAGGAGCAGGAGTCTCTACTGTGTAAGTACAGGATCAGTAAAACAACTCATTATACAGTCCCTGAAGTGTACTAGTGAGTCTCTATACTGTGTAAGTACAGGATCAGTAAAACAACTCATTATACAGTCCCTGAAGTGTACTAGTGAGTCTCTATACTGTGTAAGTACAGGATCAGTAAAACGACTCATTATACAGTCCCTGAAGTGTACTAGTGAGTCTCTATACTGTGTAAGTACAGGATCAGTAAAACGACTCATTATACAGTCCCTGAAGTGTACTAGTGAGTCTCTATACTGTGTAAGTACAGGATCAGTAAAACAACTCATTATACAGTCCCTGAAGTGTACTAGTGAGTCTCTATACTGTGTAAGTACAGGATCAGTAAAACGACTCATTATACAGTCCCTGAAGTGTACTAGTGAGTCTCTATACTGTGTAAGTACAGGATCAGTAAAACGACTCATTATACAGTCCCTGAAGTGTACTAGTGAGTCTCTATACTGTGTAAGTACAGGATCAGTAAAACGACTCATTATACAGACCCTGAGTGAAATACTACACCAGTGGAACGGTGAACGAATGCTGAACAGTTTGTAATGAACGGTATTGGTTTGGGAATGAATGCTGAACGGTACGGTTCTCAGTTGGAACAGAACAGGTCTTATTGAGAACGGAACGCTTTGAGATCTGGATTGAACGGTTCTCATCGAGGATGCATGCTTTGGTCAAAGATGGAAATGAACAGTTTGACCTTGGTTTCAGACATCCTTGGTACTTTTTATATACAGTGAATCTTCTCCAAACCGGCCCTTCAGAAAACCGGTTCTCCCTGAATATCGGCCGATTTTCAAAGTCCCGGCAGAAACCTTAACATTTCCTTACAAAGTCTCACAAAACCGGCCATCCCTGAAAACCGGACATCGGCCACTTTTTAAAGTACAATTGTTACCAAACATGTGTAATTTACCCTGATAATACTCGCCACTATTTGAAGACTAGACAATTTTGGTCAGATGGATGATTAAGATCGGCCAGGTGTGAAAAATGACTGACCTACTGGCCAGGTGGGAAATTATCTACCGGAGGTGTGAAAAACACGAGTGGCCTCTATAAGTTCTATAGTTTACCTGTGCTGTCCAGGGTGTTAATTATACCCCCCCCCCCCCCCCCCCCCCCCCGCAACAAGTTGTGGGAGGGTATACTGGAATCGGGTTGTCTGTCCGTCCGTCTGTAGACGCAATGGTTTCCGGGCTCTAAAGCATTATCCTTTCCACCTACCGTCACCATATCATATATATGGACTACCCATGGGATGAAGATTTTCCCTATTGATTTTGGGGTCAAAAGGTCAAAGGTCACGCACACTCGACATCGAAGTAGCAATATGGTTCGGTTTGTCATGCTATTTGTTTTTTACACTCAGAAAAGAGGTAGTTTATACCTATTACCAACACCCTTTGGGAGATTGGTGTAAGCGGGGGGTATTCTTAGTGAGCATTGCTCACAGTACCTCTTGTTGGTGCTTGGCTAATCCAAGTGACCCTTTCAAATTTCTGTACGAAATGTTATAAACAGATATGCACATATTGAATGAATACAATCAATACGCCATATTGTTGCACCATGGATATAAGCAGTAGTTAATAAACAACAAACCCATGACTGTTAATGATAATTTTCAATAGATAAATGATTTTGGGGGGGGGGGGGGGGGGGGGGGGGTTCCATAGACTTAAAATTCCTAAGAAACATCAAAATTAAAATTATATATTTACTACTGTAATTTTCAAAAACATCAAAACAAATTTGTTAACGATATAAGCAATGGACGTAAACAGAGTTTTTATAGGTAAGAGGAATTCCAATAATAGGCCATTAATAGACCTCTGTGTTTTCTTTATGTATCCTGTTATAAATTTTTAGTTAAAATTAGATGATTGCAGCAAGACTATTTCTTGTAATAATTACCTGTAGGTACAAGTGGACTAGTTTGATCTCCACTGATAATTGATCAGAGATCCCCATATCAAAGTGAACAGTACCTACCTACTCTGTGTATTAATTGCAACAATCAAATGGCTATGTGTTTGTTTTCTTTATGAAAACATAAGCCGAAATTCTACATAAATGCTGCTAGTCTACAGATTTCTGTACATATATCAAATGCAGTTTTATTTAAACAGCATGTTTTCCATTATTTATGCATGTCAATGTAAAAATGTTTATTCATGTTTAAATAGTTTTAGTGGTATAAATTGAAAATAAACATGTTAGTAAATTATTTTGTTTTATTTCCAATAGTGAAATAATAGTCCTTGAACACCATATTATATGGTTTGTGTTATGTCAATGAAATATCTAAAAAAAAATTGAGCTGAAACGTCTCTAAATGCTAAATTCTCGGTATACCGGCCACCCCTTTAAACCGGCCGTTTTTTCGGTCCGACAGCCGGCCGGTTTAGAGAAGTTTCTCTGTATACATAAACCTTGTGGGGAAGAGATGTTACAAGCCAAAATAAAAGTTGAATTTATCAGAGGGTAACAATTTGTTTTTGCAAATGCTTCTTGACCAATCAGATTCAAGTGTTTTACAAGTTAGTATGATGATAAATAAGGTCTCATCTGGAACAGAACGGTAACGGATTGGTTCAAATGGTGTAGTGTTATACGCTTCAGGTTCATTGTAACCAAACTTCATTATACAGTAAAACACGGTTATTATAATAAGTCTTCAGGGCCAGCAAAAACAGTTTATTATAACCAAACTTCATTATACAGTAAAACACGGTTATAATAATAAGTCTTCAGGGCCAGCAAAAACAGTTCATTATAACCAAACTTCATTATACAGTAAAACACAGTAAAACACGGTTATTATAATAAGTCTTCAGGGCCAGCAAAAACAGTTCATTGTAACCAAACTTCATTATACAGTAAAACACGGTTATTATAATAAGTCTTCAGGGCCAGCAAAACCAGTTCATCATAACCAAACTTCATTATACAGTAAAACACGGTTATTATAATAAGTCTTCAGGGCCAGCAAAACCAGTTCATCATAACCAAACTTCATTATACAGTAAAACACGGTTATAGAGAACCTCCAGGGCTGGTGAAAATAGTTCGTAATAGCCAAACTTCATAGCTTACACAGTTAATGGCAAGTGTTTGATAGAGAGTAGCTTGTTTACTATACAGGTTTCTTAAGGAGGAATGCTACACCAGAGAAATTTGATATCGATGAAAAGTGGAGGATTTGTACAACAATATTTTGAAATTGGAAACTTTCAAATTTACTTTATTCAGCCCCAAAAATGCAGTTTTAGTTGAAAGCAATCTGAGAAAAATTTAAAACCCGTACTGGACTTGAACATACGATCTGCAGTTCAGCAGTCAATGTGCTAACTTATTGAGAGAATTTTTCTAATGAATAGACAAATATTGCTGATGTTTATATTTTCATCCATGTTTTAAAAGGAAATCAACCATTATGACAATGTAGAGTACTTCCTTAAAGCTGGAAAATTACAAGCTTTCTTCTTTGGCTGACTGGACTATTTTTAGAATTATTACATTGTTGCTAAGATGGCTCAAGTGAACACCTCTGCAATCTAAAATCCCGTTTCTTGATTAAGATTTTTTTCCGTCTATTTCTTCATAGCTGAAATCTTTGATGGAGCATATGGAAGTGACCTTGAAAATAAATTGGAAAGTGACCTTGACCTTATAAGAGAAAAGAGACAGCGCATAGGAAATGCTAAGTACAAGTGGACCAACGGGAGAATACTGCTGCAGCATGCATGCAACCAGATGGCACAGGCAAACAAACGCTGGGCTGAGCTGGAAAATCGTAACCTGTAAGTTTCCTGTTGCTATAGTAACCTGTAAGTTTCCTGTTGCTATAGTAACCTTAAGTTTCCTGTTGCTATGGTAGCCTGTATGTTTCCTGTTGCTATGGTAACCTGTAAGTTTCCTGTTGCTATAGTAACCTGTAAGTTTCCTGTTGCTATAATAAGAAGTAAGTTTCCTGTTGCTATAGTAACCTGTAAGTTTCCTGTTACTATTGAATATATTTTGTTATTAGACTAGTATTTTCTTGTAGTTTGGTGTGAACTTTTCGAAATCCAGTTCTCGCTATGATTACTAGTATGCTTGGTATGTCTAGTAGGACAATGGCAACTGCTCTCAAATCTGTTTTGTTTTTCTTCCACAAGATTTGATAATGATGATCTCGTAAACATTTTCTGAATCTTTGGTAATTGATAACCTCCACTCCCCGATTTCATTATGCTTTTTAGTCTGGTGTGTTTGTTGATCGATTGATTGATTGATGTTTTCCACCACACTCAACAATTTTTCAGTTATCTGGTGGCGCCCAGTTTTTATTGGTGGAAGATAGAACCCAGATACAATGTACCTGGGAAGAGACCACCGACCTTCCGCAAGTAAACTGGGAAACTTTCTCACTTACCGGCATGAACAGGATTTGAACCCGTGCCAACCAGAGATGAGAGGCCGTGTGATTTTGAGCGCGATGCTTTAACCACTCGGTCATTGAGGCCCCTGTGTTTGTTGGATTAGAGAAAGCATTGTATAGGTTGATTGGTTGTGCCTACATCACACAATGGCAATGAGTGATTTAAATATGGAAGGGATGCAGTGATGTTAGATTTACAGAATGGATGTGCTACACTGTGTTTGTGGAGTTTCGCAGTCTTTGGACTCTTCAAATATCGTGATTCTAGTCATGGCAATTAATCAGATTTTGGGGAAATAAAATCTTGTTGTATGCAGAAAAAACCTGGCCTCTGTAGCATTTACTCAATCGAAAATTCTTTATATTGATTTAAGTGATGACCCCTTGTTGACAGTTTATATGCATGCACACTTTATCATTCCATGTTCAACAGGCAAATGCCGCAGAAATATGCAATAGCTACAGAGGTTCGTAATAACCAGATAGCAGCGATACAGAATCTCCGCAGCTGTCAGACTTACTTAGACAATATAGACTTTCCGTACTGTAAACCCACCGAGGTCCAGACGCTGGAGAAGGCAACCAACAACATATACATCGACATGCAGTCAGCGGACCGTCACAAACACGCGGGGGAGTGTTACCGGACCACGCATCGCCGAGCATCAGCGCTACTGCAATGGTTTGATAATGTAAGGTTATAATTTGATTTCGGTATTTCGAAAATTGATATCTCGAATACCATATGTTGGGTAATTATGGTGTGGGGAATATTTGGCGAGTTTTTCTCCAAAAATTGGTTTGAAAATTTAGCACTTTAATTTTTGGGGCGGTTTTATTTAACAAGTGTATCACTTATATGGATAGAAATTTTACCTCTTTTAATTTTGACGATTTTTTTTTCGCCGATAAAGCTCACATACATGTATTTAGTGCAGCAGAATTACCTGATATATGTTAGCATGGATATGTCAAAGTGATATACGCTACCATGGATATGTCAAAGTGATATACATTACCATGGCTATGTCAAAGTGATGTATGTTACCATGGATATGTCAAAGTGATATACGTTACCATGTTTTACATATTTTAGCCTCAATAATCTCAAACCATCGCATATCTTGGAGTGTTTTCTCTGCCTCTTGATTTTGAGTTAACAAAGTTTGACTGTAGGAGCCCTCTATACACTCACTGATCTGATCTCGTCTGCGACACTTGTAAACTTAGGAGCCCTCTATACACTCACTGATCTGATCTCGTCTGCGACACTTGTAAACTTTGCGATGCTTGGGTCTTGCTTTGTCTGATGTCTGAACATTAGAACTCTGTAACTATAAGAGAGGAATTGGATATTTATTTCGTGAGCATTCTTGTATGAGCGTTATCAGGGGATGTTTACTCCTCCTAGGCACCTGATCCCACCTCTGGTGTGTCCAGGGGTCCGTGTTTGTCTGATCCCACCTCTGGTGTGTCCAGGGGTCCGTGTTTTCCCAACTATTTATTTTGTATTGCTTGTAGGAGTTATGAGATTGATCACTGTTCGTTATCTTCACCTTGCATAAAATACATGTATATAAGAAGTGATGATAATGGACAACTTGACTGCATTCCTTGCAACATTAGCTTTTGATTGGCCCATGGATTGACATTTATTTTTGGGGGGCAGGTAGGGGTGGGGGGTTGATATACATGATTTAATTGTTGAAAGGAAGGCATGGACTTTGAACTGCTGCTAGATGATGATTTCAGTAACAGGAGTAATGATGAAACAAATTTTGCCCAAAACATTTTCATTCCAAATCATGTCATGATGAAATTTCACCTTTTTCTTTATAATCCGTTCCAACTTCACTGTATATATTGTAGAGTAGAAATTGCTCTCATTCCGTAGGGTTTTATATATTTATGGTAAAAGGCATTTTAAAGCTGTAATGAATGTTTGAAATCCAAAATCCGAATGCTAGATCATAAGAGGCTAAAATCTAAAAAAAGAAAAAAAGAAAAATAAAAGAAAAGAAATAATTTCAGATAAAACCATTTATTATTGTTGATATCATTTTGTCGTGATATTTTATGATGTTATTATATGAGTATTAAATGGGGGATGGATTCCTGTAAAGCACTTTGACTGTGAAATCCTGCAATGAAAAAGGATTCTTTTTTAACGAATTTCTTGATTATGTACAGGTCATTAACACCGTGATAGAGAAAGATGTGCTACAGGCCACGAAGGAAGAGTCCGAGGCCAGCAGGGCGCTGAGGTCCGAGAGGATCCGACTGTTAAAGGAGAAAGTGGAAGGTGAAGGAGGACAGCTAGACGTCGGCGACTCGGGTAGGAAATCTGTCCTTCAAAGAAATTAAATTTAGTGATTAGTAAAGATGGTTAATGAAATAGATTTTTATTTTTAAACAAAGACTTTATAAATGCCATGAAATGATTTACAAAAAAAGTTTCATTTTTGTATCATTCCAATGATTTTTATTCAACATTTCAAAAAAAATAATAATTAAAAAGAAGAATTGAAAGTGAAAGTTGATGAAGAACAAAAATCCAGATAATAATGAAACTATTTGAGATTTCAAATTATCTCTAACACATGGCAAAAAATCCAAAGTCCTTCTATTTGATTAAGTATTTCTGAGTTAGAATTGTTTCCTTTACCTTTTAAAGCGCAAAAATCTGGTAAGAATAGAATGCTTCTGATAGAGTGTGAGTGTTAACTAACATCATCTGATAGACCTAGCCTGTGTTAGAATGATTGTAACAGCGTGTGAGAGTTAAATAACATGTGATAGACCTAGCCTGTGTTAGAATGCTTCAGTTAGATGTGGTAGTTTGTATCTCATTAATGCTGATGTATACCGCCCATGTATATTTCTGTATGATACTGTTAATGTATTGACTTTGAATCCAGGAAGAATTATCCAGCTTAGAATTAATCATGAGCTTCATTAGACTAATCAATAGCGTAGAATTTCTAGAGTTTGAGGCAATGTAAACAAACACAGATGCACACAGGTTGTTGTTGTAAACAAATTCAGATATCCAGATTGTCACGTGATTTTGCACCTCACCATATTGTCACATCTAAAGATGATGAAACCAGGAGTTTTGATGGAAAATTGGGAACACTTCTAGTATACCGCTTGCATAGTACTATGGATTGTTTAAGGGAACTGTTGGGAAGATAAGGGATTGTTTAAGGGAACTGTTGGGAATATCAGAAATTATTAGAGGGAACTGTCTGGAAAATATGTAGGTAATATCAAAGATTATTTAAGGGAAATTGTTGGGAATATGGGACCTAAAGGATATTTAAGGGATTTTATGGAATGTCAAGAATTAATAATACTATAATGTTTGCAAGTAATTAACTAGGGATATCATGAATTAGTGACAAGGAGTAACTACGGGAGTTGAGGGTTCTCAGGGATTTGTCAAGGGTCAAATGTTGTCTGACGTGTTTCATACCAATCATCGGGCCATTAAGAGTTGGGCAAACACAGACCCCTGGATATAATAGAAGTGGGATCAGGTGCCTAGGAGGCATAAGCATCCCCTGTTGAGAAGTGGGATCAGGTGCCTAGGAGGCATAAGCATCCCCTGTTGAGAAGTGGGATCAGGTGCCTAGGAGGAGTAAGCATCCCCTGTTGAGAAGTGGGATCAGGTGCCTAGGAGGAGTAAGCATCCCCTGTTGAGAAGTGGGATCAGGTGCCTAGGAGGAGTAAGCATCCCCTGTTGAGAAGTGGGATCAGGTGCCTAGGAGGAGTAAGCATCCCCTGTTGAGAAGTGGGATCAGGTGCCTAGGAGGAGTAAGCATCCCCTGTTGACGATCACACCTGTTGTGAGCCTGATATCTTGATCAGTTAAACAAATTCATCTGCTGTCAAAATTATTGTGTAAAGGATGGTCTAACAATTGTTATAAAACACATCAGACAGCATTTGACCCAATGACAGGTTGTATTGACAAACTAGATCATTATTTACAGAATAGCTGACTTTAAATGAGACTGCTGAAACCTTTATAAAAAAACAAATTGATCATATGCTGAACAAGCTCTTAATGAATCAGTTGAGAGTAATTTGATAATCTTTTACTCTGGTTTGGAATATACCTGCTTCCTGTAGGAGTCTCTTTTCTATGACAATTAACTTCTTTCTTGTAGTTTATAAATAGCAAGCAATATTTAACACATCTTCTTTTGTATTCTTGATGATGAAGTGAACCTCCTTTATTGCAATATCTTCGTTATGATTAGAACATGCATTATATTGTTGTGATGGTGATGGGCAGGGTGTATTACACTGTTGTCATGGTGATGAACAACATGTATTATACTGTTGTCATGGTGATGAACAACATGCATTACACTGTTGTCATGGTGACGAACAACATGTATTATACTGTTGTCTTGTTGACTGACAGCATGTGCTATACTATTGTCATGGTGATGAACAACATGTGATATACTGTTGTCTTGTTGACTGACAGCATGTGCTATACTATTGTCATGGTGATGAACAACATGTGATATACTGTTGTCTTGTTGACTGACAGCATGTGCTATACTATTGTCATGGTGATGAACAACATGTGATATACTGTTGTCTTGTTGACTGACAGCATGTACTATACTGTTGTCATGGTGATGAACAACATGTGACATACTGTGATGCTTACATTGTGTTGGTGATGGAGAACATCCTCTGGATAATTACTTTGCACTGTCTAATTTCTGTGATTATGCAATATTACTTTGCATTGTCTAATTTCTGTGATTATGCAATATTACTTTGCATTGTCTAATTTCTGTGACTATGAAATATTACTTTGCATTGTCTAATTTCTGTGATTATGCAATATTACTTTGCACTGTCTAATTTCTGTGACTATGCAATATTACTTTGCATTGTCTAATTTCTGTGACTATTCAATATTACTTTGCACTGTCTAATTTCTGTGACTATGCACTATTACTTTGCACTGTCTAATTTCTCTGACTTTGAAATATTACTTTGCATTGTCTAATTTCTGTGATTATGCAATATTACTTTGCATTGTCTAATTTTTGTGATTATGCAATATTACTTTGCACTGTCTAATTTCTGTGACTATGCAATATTTCTTTGCATTGTCTAATTTCTGTGACTATGAAATATTACTTTGCACTGTCTAATTTCTGTGATTATGCAATATTACTTTGCACTGTCTAATTTCTGTGACTATGCACTATTACTTTGCACTGTCTAATTTCTGTGACTATGCACTATTACTTTGCATTGTCTAATTTCTGTGACTATGCACTATTACTTTGCATTGTCTAATTTCTGTGATTATGCAATATTACTTTGCATTGTCTAATTTCTGTGACTATGAAATATTACTTTGCATTGTCTAATTTCTGTGATTATGCAATATTACTTTGCATTGTCTAATTTCTGTGATTATGCAATATTACTTTGCACTGTCTAATTTCTGTGACTATGCAATATTTCTTTTTATTATATAGCTAATAAATAATCTAATATAAAATCTGCGTAAAATCTAGAGAATGTTAGCGTTCAATATCCTGAGAATTTATTGAACGCTAACTTTGCATTGCGTAAATTGTATGTGCCCGAAACATTCCGAGTATGAGCGTTCAATATTGACTTTACCGTAACGACGTAAACAAGCCAAAATGGCAGACGACGGTCCTCCGAATCTGACAGAGCCGGTATTTGATATTTACTTAAGCAAAATGTTTTACTGTACATAAATTATGATGTCCCATTTACAAAATCAGTTTGCTTCATGCATTAATGACGGGTTAAATATTGAACAGTTAAGAAGTGCATGCTGTTATTGCACACTGCCAATATTGATGAATTCTCGTCTATTTTGGAGTAGTTTGAGTGAAAAGGGATATAATTTAACAACTAAATACTTTAGCTATATAATAAAAGGGTTATTGAACTTATATAGGTGAATATTGGCACTCGTTGGCTGTCAAAATGCACTCGCAAGCTCGTGCATTTTCACAGCCAACTCGTGCCAATATTCACCAATATAAGTTCAATAACCCTATAGCATTGTCTAATTTCTGTGACTATGAAATATTACTTTGCACTGTCTAATTTCTGTGATTATGCAATATTACTTTGCATTGTCTAATTTCTGTGATTATGCACTATTACTTTGCACTGTCTAATTTCTGTGACTATGCAATATTACTTTGCACTGTCTAATTTCTCTGACTATGAAATATTACTTTGCACTGTCTAATTTCTGTGACTATGCAATATTACTTTGCACTGTCTAATTTCTGTGACTATGAAATATTACTTTGCTCTGTCTAATTTCTGTGATTATGCACTATTACTTTGCACTGTCTAATTTCTGTGACTATGCACTATTACTTTGCACTGTCTAATTTCTCTGACTATGAAATATTACTTTGCACTGTCTAATTTCTGTGACTATGCAATATTACTTTGCACTGTCTAATTTCTGTGACTATGCAATATTACTTTGCATTGTCTAATTTCTGTGACTATTCAATATTACTTTGCACTGTCTAATTTCTGTGACTATGCAATATTACTTTGCACTGTCTAATTTCTGTGACTATGCACTGTTACTTTGCATTGTGTAATTTCTGTGACTATGCAATATTACTTTGCATTGTCTAATTTCTGTGATTATGCAATATTACTTTGCACTGTCTAATTTCTCTGACTATGCACTATTACTTTGCATTGTCTAATTTCTGTGATTATGCAATATTACTTTGCATTGTCTAATTTCTGTGACTATGCAATATTACGTTGCACTGTCTAATTTCTCTGACTATGCACTATTACGTTGCACTGTCTAATTTCTGTGACTATGCAATATTACTTTGCACTGTCTAATTTCTGTGACTATGCACTATTACTTTGCACTGTCTAATTTCTGTGACTATGCACTATTACTTTGCACTGTCTAATTTCTGTGACTATGAAATATTACTTTGCATTGTGTAATTTCTGTGACTATGCAATATTACAGTCTACTCCGGATGTAATGAAATCCAGGGGACCGACCTGAATTGTTCATTGTATCCAAAGTTCAATATAACCAATACTGAACTACACAAATATTTGCTACTGGGGGATTTATTTTAACTTCAATATAACAGATATTTCAATATAACCGACTTCAATATAAGTGGAGTGGACTGTATATTTACAGGTATTTACAGGTATATTTACAGGTATTCTCATTAGAATTGTGTTCGTTTATCATGGTTATCTGCCTGTAGATATATAAACATGCAAGCTAGAGCTTAGAAAGTCGACTGAGTGTCAAATGTCAGTTTATTTCATATCTGATTAATTATGATTTTCCCGAAATGTTTCATATTCATTTATGTATAATTATATGAAGTTGTCCAATAGGAAAATTCATAATCACATGCATAGACACATACACTGAGTCAGTAGTTTTGATTGAGTCTTGTATGTAAATTTCATGTTGAATTTCACCCCAACATGTTTTTTTTAATTCAAAAAAAAAAAAAAAAAAAAAAAAAAAAAATGCAAAAGGGGGATTTCATGATGGGAATAAATTCAAAAATTCTGTGTCCCTGTATAGAATTTGTATTTCCAGCATAAAAATTGTCAAAGCTAATTAATTAATTAAAATGATTACTTGCTATCAAAGGGTTTATTTTGTTAGTTTCTGTTGTTAAGTTTGCTGAATAAGATAGTTGAGTATAGTTAGATATGACTTGATGTAATCTTTCGTATATCAATTCAGTTTTTGTAATTCATCATAAATGTATTTAATAAATGTGCACTCTGCAAAAGAAAATTAATGAATAAATAGAAAAAAATTAAGAGAGAAAGATTTTGTGATTCGGCACAGATGTAGATAATTTATGTGGGTACTTTGGAGGAGAACAAACAGATTGATAATTTACCTTCATACTGTGTGAGATTATGATGTTTTATTTGTCAGATTTGCCGGCTGATGATGACGAAGATCCAGAGATTCAAGCTGTCATCTTCAAGGCTGAAGGTGAAGAGGAGAACTCGGTAAGAAATACATTGTTTACTGATATTTTACGAGATCTCGGTAAGAAATATATTGTTTACTGATATTTTACGAGATCTCGGTAAGAAATACATTGTTTACTGATATTTTACGAGATCTCGGTAATTAAGAAATACATTGTTTACTGATATTTTACGAGATCTCAGTAATTAAGAAATACATTGTTTACTGATATTTTACGAGATCTCGGTAAGGAATATATTGTTTACTGATATTTTACAAGGACTCAGTAAGAAATACATTGTTTACTGATATTTTACGAGAACTCAGTAAAAAATACATTGTTTACTGATATTTTACGAGATCTCGGTAAGAAATATATTGTTTACTGATATTTTACGAGATCTCAGTAATTAAGAAATACATTGGTTACTGATGTTTTACGAGATCTCAGTAATTAAGAAATACATTGTTTACTGATATTTTACGAGATCTCGGTAAGAAATATATTGTTTACTGATATTTTACGAGATCTTGGTAAGAAATACATTGTTTACTGATATTTTACGAGATCTCAGTAATTAAGAAATATATTGTTTACCGATATTTTATGAGGTCTCAGTAAGAAATACATTGTTTACTGATATTTTACGAGAACTCAGTAAAAAATACATTGTTTACTGATATTTTACGAGATCTCGGTAAGAAATACATTGGTTACTGATGTTTTACGAGATCTCAGTAATTAAGAAATACATTGTTTACTGATATTTTACGAGATCTCGGTAAGAAATATATTGTTTACTGATATTTTACGAGAACTCAGTAAGAAATATATTGTTTATCGATATTTTACAAGATCTCAGTAAGGAATATATTTGCTGATATTTTACTCATCTTGTATTTTTTTCTCACGTACATCGATGACCCTGGATATGATATCTGTTTTCTCCAGTTTGTTCATTGCACTAAATACTTAATGAAAAGTGAAGTTAACGAACAGTGATCAATCTCATAACTCCTATAAAGGAGACAAATTTTTAAATCAAGAGTTTCATGGACAAACACAGGACTCCTGGACAAACCAGAGGTGGGATATTTATAGGTTATAGACTTTGTATGGGAAAATATGACGACCGAGTTTTTTGGCGCGTAGACGGACCGAGCTTGCGAGGTCCGTCCGCGACAAAAAATGAGGTCGTCATATTTTCCCATACAAAGTCTATAACCTATTTATTATATACTTTCAATTTCATTTAGAAACTAACAATAATTTATTTTTTACAATTTCTTTATTGGTTTAACTGAGTAAAAGATGAAAAACACGAAAAATTTGAAATTTAACAACGTAGTAATTTGCTTGTGTATTGATTGTGACGTAATGTTTGCGGGCCGAAATGTTTCAGGGCATATATCGTGTGATATATGCCCGCAAACTTTTAAAGAAAAAAGAAGAGATGAAATCGAAAGTATATAATAAGGAACTTCCCGCTCGAAAATTTATTTCTCCTATGGAGACGTCACCATTGCCAGTGAAGGACTGCAAAATTTTGCTCAGTGGTTACAGCCTTTGTGCAGGGAGGGATGTTTATCATGCCGTACCTGCTAGAACATGGGGCTTCAGGTTTTGTGGTCTCATCCATGGGACCACCCATTTTAGTTGCTTCTGACAACAAGCAAAGGATTCTAACCATAACCTCCATGGAACAGGTGCATTGTAGGAGTAAGTATTCCCTGTTGACTGGTCACACCTACCACTTTGAGCCTCTATGTTCATCAAGTAAACGGAGTAACCCATAGTCTAAATCATTATGTAAAGTATTTCCCAACAAGTGTTATAAAATACATCAAACAGCTTTCAACCCAATGACAGGTTGCATGTATTGGCATAATAATGACCATAGAATTTGCAAAATGCTGACTTCAAAAGAAACTGTTAAAACCCTTGTAGCATGAGCTTGTTTGTCAGTAGTCTGGCTTGAATTAAAAAAATGATCATATGCAGAACAGGCTCTTGTGTATTGAATAAGTTGAGAGACATAAGCACCATATGGAAAAGATAATGAAATATTGCTACATATTGTTGAAGTTGATGACAAAGACGCTGAAATCAATATTTGTCAGAAAGTTGAGCTGTTATTTTGCCATTAACGTCTCTGTTCAATAAAATATCCAAATATGAATAAATTGTTATGTCAAGGTTAAGGGCATATGTTTTTATAATTTTGAGACAATGGAATCTGATCACTGTAATTTTCTTTTGCTAAGGAGACAATGTTCTAGTTGATATCTGCATTACTTTTTAAGTTAGTCTAGACAATTTCACTTGAACATATTACTCGGTATAAGTGCACAGTACAGTAAGGCATGCTTACAGTGAAATTACAGTACAACACGGTTATAATGAAGTTACAGTACAACATGGTTATAGTGAAGTTACAGTACAACATGGTTATAGTGAAGTTACAGTACAACATGGTTATAGTGAAGTTACAGTACAACATGGTTATAGTGAAGTTACAGTACAACATGGTTATAGTGAAGTTACAGTACAACATGGTTATAATGAAGTTACAGTACAACATGGTTATAATGAAGTTACAGTACAACTTGCTTATAGTGAAGTGCTGGGGACAAACAATTACAGTAAAACACGCTTATAGTGAAGTGCTGGGGATGAACAATTACAGTAAAATACGCTTATAGTGAAGTGCTGGTGACAAACAATTACAGTACAATTTGCTTATAGTGAAGTGCTGGGGACAAACAATTACAGTAAAACACACTTGTAGTGAAGTGCTGGGGATGAACAATTACAGTAAAACATACTTATAGTGAAGTGCTGGGGACAAACAATTACAGTAAAACACGCTTATAGTGAAGTGCTGGGGATGAACAATTACAGTAAAACACACTTATAGTGAAGTGCTGGGGATGAACAATTACAGTAAAACATGCTTATAGTGAAGTGCTGCTCAGTTCAGTTAAGGCTTCCCGAGAACAATTACAGTGCTGTATATAAATGTACCTCAGTGCACTTCGCACCATATGACGTCACAATAAAAACGTACGTCACGACGTACAAGTTCTTACAGTTGTATCGCGGGGAAAGTGTCATCATAGTATGTCATTATTTACTACTGTTATCAAGTGATAAGCAGTATACATGAAAATTTTTCATGTCAAATGCTTATCATATAATCATATATTATTTCTTTTTCATATCAAATCACTCTGCATTTATCATATCTAGTTTGCAAGAAGGTGATGTTCATTTTATATTGTTACCTTGAAATCGTCCCTACATATTCTCCTGATTCGGATTAGCATTGCGTTTAATTTACATAATTATTGCGACCAGCTGCAGTAAATGTAAAACTGCAATGATGTACAGTGTATGGTGGTGCTTGATGTTTATATATTGATATTCTTATTACATTGATATATCAGAAAAGTGTTGAGAACAACTTCTGATACAAAAAGAAACCCCTTTCCGCATCTGATAATCTCTTGCATAGAGTTCCTCATTGACAATATCTTTGTGGTCTTTGGTGATCAGGTCTTCCAACAGTCTGTTGGAATTGCCATGGGCACGAATTGTGCTCCTTTGTTAGCTGACCTGTTTTTATATTCATATGAAGCAGAATTTATTCAAAAACTTCTACGTGAGAAGAAAAAATCTCTCGCTGTGACCTTCAATTCGACTTTTAGATATATCGATGACGTTTTTGTCTATTAACAATGATAGCTTTCATTCATATGTCGATTTGATATATCCCTGTGAGCTCGAAATAAAGAACACCACAGAGTTGTCCACTTCTGCTTCATACTTAGAAGATATTTTATTGAAAGTAGACATTAACTGCAAACTGACAACTCAACTGTATGACAAACGGGATGATTTCAGCTTCTCCATTGTCAACTTCCCATATTTGTGTAGCAATATTCCATTATCACCTGCATATGGTGTTTATATATCTCAACTGATTCGATATGCAAGAGCTTGTTCTGGGTATAGTCAGTTTTTAAATCGAGGTAAGCTACTGACAAACAAGTTAATGGTGCAGGGATTTCAACAGTCTCGATTGAAGTCAGCATTTCACAAATTCTATGGTCGTTATAACGATCTAGTTCGTCAATACAATCTCGCATTGGGTCAAATGCTGTCTGACGTGTTTCATACCGATTGTTAAGCCGTTCTTGGCACACTGATTTTGACTGCGGATAACTCCGTTTACCTGATCAGGATATAGGGCTCACTGTGGGTGTGACCGGTCAACAGGGGATGCTTACTCCTCCTAGGCACCTGATCCCACCTCTGGTGTGTCCAGGGGTCTGTGTTTGCCCAACTATCTATTTTGTATTGCATGTAGGAGTTATGAGATTGATCACTGTTCGTTATCTTCACCTTGCATACTCTCGAAAATAATAAATATGCTGCATTAGATGCATTTTAAACTTCCTTCCTTCTATCGAAGAACTTGTTCCCAAAACTTTTCAGTTAATGTAAAGGAGGCTCTTTTTTTTCAATATTAAAAGGGTCGGCCTGCATGTAACCGATATCGTTGCACTTTTGTAATTATCGCAATAATTTTTGTTGGTTCTAAATATATAATGTCACGTGATAGTCTCATGATGTTAAACATATGCCTTGATGAAAATATATGGAAGCCTACTGGGTATCGGTTTAAACGTTGTTTGGTTCTCGGATATTTTCCATTAAATATTTCCCATAGAAAACACAAAAGGCCATTTTATGCAACTGTTTTACTTTATTTTTGTATGGGACGCCTTAATTCAATTGAATGGGGATGAACAATTACAGTAAAACATGCTTATAGTGAAGTGCTGGGGATGAACAATTTTGATTCATTTTAAACGTAATTTGTTTTATTCAATAAGTTTATGATGTTTCAAAACTAGACCTACATGTATAGGGAATGGAAATCACTTTGCAAGCATGTAAATATCATAAGTGTGTTTGATATAATTGTGTTTTACTGTACTCGGAATGAGAAATTCATACACACTGATTTTGACTCTGTTTACTTGACGAAGACATGGGGCCAATGGCAGGTGTGACCGGTCGATAGGGGGTGCTTACTCCTCCTAGGCACCTGATCCCACCTCTGGTGTGTCCAGGGGTCCGTGTTGGCCCAACTTTTTATTTTGTATTCCTTACAGGAGTTATGAGATTGATCACTGTTCGTTCTCTTCACCTTTATAGGAGTTATGAGATTGATCGCTGTTCCTTATCTTCACATTTAAAGGAGTTATGAGATTGATCACTGTTCGTTCTCTTCACCTTTTATTTAGGCTGACTTTTTTTTTCTTCAGTTAAAGCCTGGAAATAATGATGTCGGACCGGCTCCTACCCCCATACCGCTTAATGAACTGGCACCAATTCCCTCACAGGAAGACTTATTTGGTAAGCATGATGTGTATTTTTAAATCTGTTTGACAAAGTTGTCTATAAAAGTGCATATATTGTCAACGTATTTCATATAAGCAAAAACGCCCCCAACTAACGTCTTCAAGGTTCAGAGAATTATTTTGTTATCGTACTTGGTTGAATTAGATATTTCGCATTCATTTACTTCTTCCCCGAAGAGGGGGGTATGATTATGAAATCCTCGAAACTGCTGCTACCTTTGGAATTTTGTCAACATTCTTTTTTTTCTATTTTGTTTTTTAGCTTATGTGAGCTTTAATGATCACTGTTTTTCTGTGTGTCTGTCTGTCTGTAAAATTTTCACATTTTCATCTTCTTCTCAAGAACCATTGGACAATTTTCAACCAAACTTAGTACAAGTCACCCTTTGGGGAAGATTTAAGTTTATACAAATAAACACCACTGTCCTCTTCAAAGGGGAGATAATCAAGAAAAGACAAAGATAGGGTTATGTCCTTTAAAAACCTTTTCAAGAATCACTGAGTTCAAGAGTTGAAATTTACATGATAGCTTTCGTAGATAGAGAACATTCAAATTTGTTTGTTATTTATTTGCTATTGATTTGTTTTTGTTTATTTGTTTGTTTGTTCTTGTGCAGGTGACATTGAGCAGCTGAAAAAACAACATGAGAAAGAAGTCAGCGATTTCCAGAAAGCCCAGGAAATGAATAAGGCCCGCCTTCAACAGGGGCTGGAGGCCAAACTCGCCGCCCGACGTAACAGGCGGACCAAACCGACCGCGGAATAGACGTTAAAGATAAATAGTGTCCTGTCTGCTCAGTTCATTTGACTTCATTTTGTTTTATATTTTATCATGTTTTTTTCTGTGACTTCAAAGGAAGAATGCATAACGTATAGTAAAACTAGATTATCGAGAACCTCCAGGGTCAGCCTAAAACAGTTCATTATAACCAGACTTCATTATACAGTAAAACACAGTTATAGTGAACCTCCAGGGCCAGAGAAAAACAGTTCATTATAACCATACTTCATTATACAGTAAAACACAGTTATAGCGAACCTCCAGGGCCAGCGTGAAACAGTCTGTTATAACCAAACTTCATTATACAGTAAAACACAGTTATAGCGAACCTCCAGGGCCAGCAAAATACAAACCAAACTTTATAATATCTAATAGGTTATTCCTTATTTTCGCTTTATAGGGGAATGAATATGACTTTGCAGTAAGCAGTAGTTGGTTATAAGCGTGTTCATTATAAGCATGTTTTACTGTATGCAGTAAGGAGAGGCACGTACAATGCCCCTTGATCCCCCCTCTACATATCAATGCGTACATACAATGCCCCTTGACCCCCCCTCTACATATCAATGCGTACATACAGTGCCCCTTGATCCCCCCTCTACATATCAATGCGTACATACAATGCCCCTTGACCCCCCCCTCTACATATCAATGCGTACATACAGTGCCCCTTGATTCCTCCCTCTTCGTATCAATGCGTACATACAATGCCCCTTGATTCCCCCTCTACATATCAATGCGTACATACAATGCCCCTTGACCCCCCCTCTACATATCAATGCGTACATACAGTGCCCCTTGATCCCCCCTCTACATATCAATGCCCCTTGATTCCCCCTCTACATATCAATGCGTACATACAGTGCCCCTTGATTCCTCCCTCTCCATATCAATGCATACATACAATGCCCCTTGATTCCCCCTCTACATATCAATGCGTACATACATTGCCCCTTGACCCCCCTCTACATATCAATGCGTACATACAGTGCCCCTTGATCCCCCCTCTACATATCAATGCGTACATACAATGCCCCTTGATTCCCCCTCTACATATCAATGCGTACATACAGTGCCCCTTGATTCCTCCCTCTCCGTATCAATGCGTACATACAATGCCTCTTGATTCCCCCTCTATGTATCAGTGCGTACATACAATGCCCCTTGATTCCCCCTCTACATATCAATGCATACATACAGTGCCCCTTGATCCCCCCTCTACATATCAATGCGTACATACAGTGCCCCTTGATCCCCCCTCTACATATCAATGCGTACATACAATGCCCCTTGATTCCTCCCTCTCCGTATCAATGCGTACATACAGTGCCCCTTGATTCCTCCCTCTCCGTATCAATGCGTACATACAATGCCCCTTGACCCCCCCTCTACATATCAATGCGTACATACAATGCCCCTTGACCCCCCTCTACATATCAATGCGTACATACAGTGCCCCTTGATTCCCCCTCTATGTATCAATGTGTGTGATAGCCATGGTGCATTCATCTCCTTGTAGGTCTGTCTCTGTGTATACTTGTTAGAGCTGCCACAGATCTTTTTCTTTTGGCTCAAACTTGGGAACAAAAAAGGTTGTATATATCACATATACTGTTACACAGACTGCAATCGAGCGGTTTATCTCTACATTGATACACGAGAATGACACCATTACTAGTGATGTTAATCATTACATTCGGGTTCTCTCTGATTCTTTGTTAGATAGACATATTAACATTCGGATTCTCTCTGATTCTTTGTTGATAGACATATTAACATAAGTGTTGTTGTGTATGTTATATTCACTATACGTAATGTTTTTATAAGAGTGAGTGATATTTTCATGATATTAATCCAGCTGTCCATTTTCTGGAATGTAAACAAACATATAAACAAAGTTTGCTCAAGGTGTTGTACTAAAATGATCACAGCTCTGATCATCCGCACTGTCTAATCGATATTTGTGTATGTTGTATTTTTCATTTCTCTGTCCCCCAACCTTTATCCCCCCAAATATTCAAATTTAGGTGAGGTAAATGCATAATACATACAAATTTTCCTTAGTGAGCTATTCTTTCTTGATTAATACAAGGTGCATATTTTTACTTGAATCTTGTCGCTATTTGTATATGCGTAACAATTTTTCCGGGTATCTATATAACAACCCCTCCCTGTGTATACTTGAATCTTGTCGCTATTTGTATATACGTAACAATTTTTCCGGGTATTTATATAACAACACCTTCCTGTGTATACTTGAATCTTGTCGCTATTTGTATATACGTAACAATTTTTCCGGGTATTTATATAACAACACCTTCCTGTGTATACTTGAATCTTGTCGCTATTTGTATATACGTAACAATTTTTCCGGGTATTTATATAACAACACCTTCCTGTGTATACTTGAATCTTGTCGCTATTTGTATATACGTAACAATTTTTCCGGGTATTTATATAACAACACCTTCCTGTGTATACTTGAATCTTGTCGCTATTTGTATATACGTAACAATTTTTCCGGGTATTTATATAACAACACCTTCCTGTGTATACTTGAATCTTGTCGCTATTTGTATATACGTAACAATTTTTCCGGGTATTTATATAACAACACCTTCCTGTGTATACATAACAATTCCGTCCATGTGGTGATTTTAGGTTTCCTTTTATTTATTTATTTTATTTTTGATAATTTTTACTTGTTTTCATTATCGGAGCACGACAATGTCTGTGTACTTTTATTTATTTTATTTTTGATAATTTTTACTTGTTTTCATTATCGGAGCACGACAATGTCTGTGTACTTCCTGATATGCCATGGCATGTGGGGTGTATTTTTATTATCATTTTCTTTTCATTATTTTATATTGTAGAAAAGTATTATTTAGAATGAAAAAAAAAAAAATGTAAACAAGATCTGTTGGATGTGGATTTTAACAGCTCTAGAGTATTACAAACTGAATTGTTTTCTTGCTTTTGGAGATGATTTTACCTGATTTCTTTTGTGATTGTTGTGAATGTCGAGGAAGTTTTATTTGTTAATGTTCGTGGTGAAGCTTGTATTGTGGAGAAAATTGGAGCTGTTTTCTGACTCAGTCCACTCTGAGATGAATATTGGGGAATCTGTTGTAGAAATAATATTCTGGCAATGTAGTTTAATGTTTATATATACAGTGGAACCCCGTTATTACGTTTTCCATTTTGTCACGATAAAATAACGTAATACCGGGGTCAACGTAATAAACGTTCCCAGTGAAATCCGTTAAAATTATCACTTGGAAATTGTATATCGTCCGTTGGTACTCCGTGAAGGGGTGTGTGAATATATCTTTACTGTTTCTTTGTTTAAAAGAATATGATACTTTGTTTTATTTACATTTTATCTTTAATGTCCGTAATTCTTCATGTTCTTATCCCTTTTCTTTATTTCGGTGTAGGATACATAAGGATGTTTTGATAAACGTTGCTTTTTCTGCATTCGTTTGGACCGCCATTTTGTTCAACTTTAAAACAATGCGTTCATGTAAATTTCTCTCAATAACTCGTTCCGGTTCGTATTCAACATTCGTATTAAAAAAAATAACAAAACATCGTTTTTATTAAGTTCTCTAATTACACAATACACAACACAATAAAAAAAATCCCACCCAAAAAACAACAAAACTATAGACACAAAACGCACACGATACCCAACACTTACACACTTCTCACCAACGATAAACATGCACGGAGAACAATTTAAGCGCAATCCACATAAAAAAAATAAATATAATGATGCACGAAGATTTCATTTATAACGCTAAATGATGGCACTAAAATCACGTGCGCATCAAGGGATTTTAAAATATTCACTGAGGTAAATGTCGTGCACGAATCGGCTGATAGATTGGTGTATGTATGGACGAGAGTTACGAACACCCAAGCTGCATGTCCAAACAACGAACAATTTTTTTTAATTGAACACCTTTAGTCACCTATGTCCAAGCAGTTACCCAAGCGGTTGTAACATTGCTACGATAAATCTTGTCTTTCTTGTTTGGTACCAAAGCTGTCCGTGAATAGAGTTTTGATAGCGAAGGTAATCACACTTTGCTGAACACGCAGGTGGTTGAGAAATTATTTCTTTGATTATCAAAATATGAAAAATGAAGTAAATTTCATAGAGTACAATTTCTAAATAAACATCATTTAATTGTTTATCACTGGCTTCTATACGGGGTATTCACCTGTATTGATGTCGCTAGATCTATCGAAGCGTGATCAGTCAAGCGTCTCTAATCCCCAAACAGACCAGGAAATTTACGTGGTGACTGCCTCAGGCAGTCAAGGTGTGAATGGATTATTATTTTGAGAATCATTATTGAATAATTAGGGGTTTATTACGTTTTTGTCGGAATTTTTACAACGTAATACCGAGTCCCGGCATTTTAGGACAACGTAATAACGAGGTCTATTTTATACAGGTTTGTTGAGAAATGGTTTTGTGCTTTGAAATTCCAACGTAATATGCGGACTAACGTAATAAAGGGGGAACGTAATAACGGGGTTCCACTGTATATATGCATTTTCAAACTCACATTTTACAAGACTTTGACCAGCATTGTTAAAATGATTTCAGGATCGCTGTGTTTGTTGAACTTCTTGCTAATGAAAAAATGGAAAGTTTAGAAGAAGTCACTCGCTTATTGAAAAATGTGATAGATGTTGAAAGACCACCTTCTATAGAAATAAACAATGTGTCCTAAGTAATTTTGTTTATTTTTTTTTAACAAATGCAACATTCAGCACTGAACAAGTATTATATCTCCTTATAGACACATGATCTCATGTCAAAGGTGTTCAAGTTGAAGTAAAACATCTCGGGAGGTGTACAAGTTCAAACATTTCAGGAGGTGTTCAAGTTAAGACATCTCAGGAGGTGTTCAGTTGAAGTTAAAACATCTCAGGAGGTGTTCAAGTTCAAGTTAAGGCATCTCAGGAGGTGTTCAAGTTAAGACATCTCAGAAGGTGTTCAAGTTAAGACAAGATTGTAGTGTTTATGTTTAAGTGAAGACAAGTTATGGGTGCTGATGTTAAAATAAGTCAGGGTTTAAGGTGTTTAAGTTGAAGTAAAAAAATCAGGTGTTAAAGTTATGACCTGTTAGGTATGTGCAGGTTGAAGTTCGACATATCAGTGTTCAAATTGAAGTAAAGCAATGTCGGGGGGTGGCGAACTTGAAGATAGGACATGTCATGGGTGTTGAAGTTAAGTCACGTTAGTGTTCAAGTTAAAGTTAGGTCATGTTAGTGTTCAAGTTAAAGTTAAGACATGTTAGTGTTCAAGTTAAAGTTAAGACATGTCGAGGTGTTCAAGTTAAAGTTAAGACATGTCGAGGTGTTCAAGTTGAGGTTAAGACATGTCTAGGTGTTCAAGTTAAACTTAAGATATGTCTAGGTGTTCAAGTTGAGGTTAAGATATGTTGGGTTATTCAAGTTGAAGTTAAGACATGTCAGAGAGTGTTCAAGTCGAGGTTAAGATATGTTGGGCTATTCAAGTTGAAGTTAAGACATGTCAGATAGTGTTCAAGTCGAGGTTAAGATATGTTGGGCTATTCAAGTTGAAGACCGACAAACAAATATCGTAATAATCATTAAAAGCAGTAGTAGATGCCATCATTTATAAAAAGTAATACAATCAAACAGTTTCTAATGTCTGTTCCAGGTAAAAAAAAAATCAAAAGTTATTTTCAGCACACACGATATTTACAGCAATGATCATTGTTGCGGGAGTTTCAGCACACACGAGGTTTACAGCGATGATTATTGTTGCGGGAGTTTCAGCACACACGGGGTTTACAGCGATGATCATTGTTGCGGGAGTTTCAGCACACACGATATTTACAGCGATGATTATTGTTGCGGGAGTTTCAGTACACACGAGGTTTACAGAGATGATTATTGTTGCGTGAGTTTCAGCACATTGTACTGTACAGCACAGTGATCTGATGCAGGTGATGTTGATCATGGAAGAAGGATATTGCCTGCGAAACTATACCCGTCAATGTTTCTATGACCGTAAACGATCAACCCGAATGCTGAATGATCTGATGTCGATAAAAGGAATGTTCCAGCTTCAACTTCGAAGGTATAAATGACGTAAGTTGTTGTATTTAAAACTTTGGAGCTCTCGTACACCACTTTATACTGATTAACGCGCAAGCCATTTATCCGCAGATTGGTCTTGTAGTCCATTGGAATAATAACACATATATAGTTTTCTGTATATCCAGCTGGTACTGTTATCTTGTAGAAATCGAGATACTGATGCACGCCGGGAATGACCGTCATATAGGAATCGTATGGCACGCCCATTCCAAAACCGGAAACCAGCACAGGCTGATCTGAGACTATGACGGTTATTTCACCTGACTTCACTTCCACGTTTTTAAAGTCTCTTTCGTTTAAGTACCACGTCGATTGTCTGTCTCCGACAGTTAGAATTACAGTACTTGTATGTTCGCTGACTACTTGGATTAGAGTGGCTTCATTATTATAGAATGTGGGCACGATATAATCCTTATCTAGTTCGTTCGTCGGCGGTAGCTGAGTCACCATGTGACTGCAGTATTTAGATTTCAGAGCCTGGCATCGATGACCTGAGAATACTGCTATTGGTTTTGATGACGTAATTAGAGTTCCGGTGAGATCCGTCGTATGCCGTACCTGGAATGTTTCGAGCCTTCCTAACGCGATTGAACAGACATCTCCGTCAGTGTAGCTCCCATCAGGCAGAGATAATGGTACTTCTTTCTTCATTTTAAATGTTACATTGATATTCGACCCGTCAAAGAGTGCTCCTATTGCAAATTGACTGTAAAAATCTCTATTTATTTTGTAAGGTTCTGTTGTAGAGATGAGGTATTTAGTGGACAGTTTACTCGTGGGAATAATCAGCGATCCGTCTGTTGCTCCTTCATAAAGACTATCGAAAGCAGTGACTGTTGACAACTCCGAGGTCTGTAAAAGCACAGCCTTAGGTTCCACTGTCAGATATTTACAAGTCAGATCAAAAGGGAGAGTAAAATTCAATTCGGATGTAACTGTAGTTTTCCTGTCAATTTTCGATTTAATAGCGGGCTTCAAATCCTGGGCACTTGATACATTTAGAATTGTTTCATTTTCTGTCGTTACATAAAGACTTAAGGCTCCTGTCGATCCTGGGTGATTCCTCATGAATAAAACAAGGAACTCTCGGCCTGCATTACCTGGAATGGATCGTGAAAATAAATTAAAGTACCGAGAGTACTGATAACCGGAAATTCTGACTGCATTGCCTAGAACGGAAAGGTGAAGATAACGAACAGTAATCAGTCTCAGAACTCCCATCAGGAATACAAATCAGGAGTTGGACAAACACAGACCGCTGGACACACCAGAGATGGGACCAGGTGCGTAGGAGAGTAAGCATCCCCTATAGACCGGTCACACACGCCATGAACCCTCTATCTTGATAATACAAGAAATAAAGAAACTTGAAGAATTTGGCTAGATAGTGGAATGAAATATTTACCTTTTAATGCTGGCAATTCAATTGTTGAATCCTTTAGTGTCGTTGATGTGAGTGTCGACGATGTCACCATCGCCTTCGTCGTTGTCAATGTCATTTTTGTGGTTGGATAGGATTCGGGCGAAAATACAAGACTCTCACCTAAATTCATTACAAATTTCATGAATTGTATTACATACACGAACTGCCCTTGTAAATTCACTGCAATTAGCGATTATCATCATTAAAATGGAAATTAGAGAATCTTTTCTCAGTTTAAATTTAACATTTTAGTGTCGAAGGGAAAAGAAAGATCATTTTGCAGCACTACTGCAGTAGCTTAAATAGATAAAACAAAATTACAATATCTTACATGTTTCAGTAACTGTTGAGAGATGTTTCAGTAACTGTTGAGTGATGTTTCAGTAACTGTTGAGTGATGTTTCAGTAACTGTTGAGTGATGTTTCAGTAACTGTTGAGTGATGTTTCAGTAACTGTTGAGTGATGTTTCAGTAACTGTTAAGTGATGTTTCAGTAACTGTTGAATGATGTTTCAGTAACTGTTGAGTGATGTTTCAGTAAATGTTAAGTGATATTTTAGTAACTGTTAAGTGATGTTTCAGTAACTGTTGACTCATGTTTCAGTAACTGTTAAGTGATGTTTCAGTAACTGTTGAGTGATGTTTCAGTAACTTTTGAGTGGTGTTTCAGTAACTGTTGAGTGATGTTTCAGTAACTGTTCCCTTATGTTTCAGTAACTGTTGAGTGATGTTTCAGTAACTGTTGACTCATGTTTCAGTAACTGTTGAGTGATGTTTCAGTAACTGTTGACTCATGTTTCAGTAACTGTTGAGTGATGTTTCAGTAACTGTTAAGTGATGTTTCAGTAACTGTTGAGTGATGTTTCAGTAACTGTTGAGTGATGTTTCAGTAACTGTTGAGTGATGTTTCAGTAACTGTTAAATGATGTTTCAGTAACTGTTAAGTGATGTTTCAGTAACTGTTGACTCATGTTTCAGTAACTGTTAAGTGATGTTTCAGTAACTGTTGAGTGATGTTTCAGTAACTTTTGAGTGGTGTTTCAGTAACTGTTGAGTGATGTTTCAGTAACTGTTCCCTTATGTTTCAGTAACTGTTGTCTCATGTTTCAGTAACTGTTGAGTGATGTTTCATTAACTGTTGAGTGATGTTTCAGTAACTGTTAAGTGATGTTTCAGTAACTGTTGAGTGATGTTTCAGTAACTGTTGAGTGATGTTTCAGTAACTGTTGAGTGATGTTTCAGTAACTGTTGAGTGATGTTTCAGTAACTGTTGAGTGATGTTTCAGTAACTGTTAAGTGATGTTTCAGTAACTGTTAAGTGATGTTTCAGTAACTTTTAAGTGATGTTTCAGTAACTGTTGAGTGATGTTTCAGTAACTGTTAAGTGATGTTTCAGTAACTGTTGACTCATGTTTCAGTAACTGTTAAGTGATGTTTCAGTAACTGTTGAGTGATGTTTCAGTAACTGTTGAGTGATGTTTCAGTAACTGTTGAGTGATGTTTCAGTAACTGTTGAGTGATGTTTCAGTAACTGTTAAGTGATGTTTCAGTAACTGTTAAGTGATGTTTCAGTAACTTTTAAGTGATGTTTCAGTAACTGTTGAGTGATGTTTCAGTAACTGTTAAGTGATGTTTCAGTAACTGTTGACTCATGTTTCAGTAACTGTTAAGTGATGTTTCAGTAACTGTTGAGTGATGTTTCAGTACCTTTTGAGTGGTGTTTCAGTAACTGTTGAGTGATGTTTCAGTAACTGTTCCCTTATGTTTCAGTAACTGTTGTCTCATGTTTCAGTAACTGTTGAGTGATGTTTCAGTAACTGTTGAGTGATGTTTCAGTAACTGTTAAGTGATGTTTCAGTAACTGTTGAGTGATGTTTCAGTAACTGTTGTTTCAGTAACTGTTGAGTGATGTTTCAGTAACTGTTGAGTGATGTTTCAGTAACTGTTGAGTGGTGTTTCAGTAACTGTTGAGTGATGTTTCAGTAACTGTTGAGTGATGTTTCAGTAACTGTTGAGTGGTGTTTCAGTAACTGTTGAGTGATGTTTCAGTAACTGTTCCCTTATGTTTCAGTAACTGTTGACTCATGTTTCAGTAACTGTTAAGTGATGTTTCAGTAACTGTTGAGTGATGTTTCAGTAACTGTTGAGTGATGTTTCAGTATCTGTTGAGTGATGTTTCAGTAACTGTTGAGTGATGTTTCAGTAACTGTTGAGTGATGTTTCAGTAACTGTTGAGTGATGTTTCAGTAACTGTTGAGTGATGTTTCAGTAACTGTTCCCTTATGTTTCAGTAACTGTTGACTCATGTTTCAGTAACTGTTGAGTGATGTTTCAGTAACTGTTAAGTGATGTTTCAGTAACTGTTAAGTGATGTTTCAGTAACTGTTGAGTGATGTTTCAGTAACTGTTGAGTGATGTTTCAGTAACTGTTGAGTAATGTTTCAGTAACTGTTGAGTGATGTTTCAGTAACTGTTGACTCATGTTTCAGTAACTGTTGAGTGATGTTTCAGTAACTGTTAAGTGATGTTTCAGTAACTGTTGAGTGATGTTTCAGTAACTGTTGAGTGATGTTTCAGTAACTGTTAAGTGATGTTTCAGTAACTGTTGAGTGATGTTTCAGTAACTGTTGAGTGATGTTTCAGTAACTGTTGAGTAATGTTTCAGTAACTTTTGAGTGGTGTTTCAGTAACTGTTGAGTGATGTTTCAGTAACTGTTCCCTTATGTTTCAGTAACTGTTGTCTCATGTTTCAGTAACTGTTGAGTGATGTTTCAGTAACTGTTGAGTGATGTTTCAGTAACTGTTGAGTGATGTTTCAGTAACTGTTGAGTGATGTTTCAGTAACTGTTCCCTTATGTTTCAGTAACTGTTGAATGGTGTTTCAGTAACTGTTGAGTGATGTTTCACTAACTGTTGAGTGATGTTTCAGTAACTGTTGAGTGATGTTTCAGTAACTGTTGAGTGATGTTTCAGTAACTGTTGAGTGATGTTTCAGTAACTGTTGAGTGATGTTTCAGTAACTGTTGAGTGATGTTTCAGTAACTGTTGAGTGATGTTTCAGTAACTGTTGAGTGATGTTTCACTAACTGTTAAGTGATGTTTCAGTAACTGTTGAGTGATGTTTCAGTAACTGTTGAGTGATGTTTCAGTAACTATTGAATGATGTTTTAGGACCTGTTGAGTGATGTTTCAGTAACTGTTGAGTGATGTTTCAGTAACTGTTGACTCATGTTTCAGTAACTGTTGAGTGATGTTTCAGTAACTATTGAGTGATGTTTTAGGACCTGTTGAGTGATGTTTCAGTAACTGTTGAGTGATGTTTCACTAACTGTTGAGTGATGTTTCAGTAACTGTTGAGTGATGTTTCAGTAACTGTTGACTCATGTTTCAGTAACTGTTGAGTGATGTTTCAGTAACTATTGAGTGATGTTTTAGGACCTGTTGAGTGATGTTTCAGTAACTGTTAAGTGATGTTTCAGTAACTGTTGAGTGATGTTTCAGTAACTGTTAAGTGATGTTTCAGTAACTGTTGAGTGATGTTTCAGTAACTGTTGAGTGATGTTTCAGTAACTGTTAAGTGATGTTTCAGTAACTGTTGAGTGATGTTTCAGTAACTGTTGAGTAATGTTTCAGTAACTGTTAAGTGATGATTTAGTAACTGTTGAGTGATGTTTCAGTAACTGTTGCCTTATGTTTCGGTGAATGGCATATTCTCACCCGTACTCAGTAAGTGTAAAGTTTTACACAAAATGATAAAAGCCGATTTTACTGGTATTTCAATACTTACATTGACACTTTTTCTGCTTGACATCGGTCAATTCTCCTTCAAGAATGTTTATTCTAAGTGCTTGGTTTTTAACAGCTTGCGATAACACACGTAATTCTTTTCTCAGAGACTCTATCCCAGGTGATGTTATCCAGGTGTCTTTAACAAAATCAATTGTTTGGCCACTGTAGATATCTGCCATAAACACGAATAGAAGAGACACCAAAACCAAATACGGGTTGCTCTTTATCAGTGCCATGATTTACCTGAAGAAATTAGAAGTCAATAAAAACACAAATATCATTACTTATAAAGTGTAAGAACTCTGAAATGTAATTATACATATGCAAGGTGAAGATAACGAACAGTGATCAATCTCATAACTCCTACAAGCAATACAAAATAGATAGTTGGGCAATAATGTATTCGCTGTGTCAACATCCACCCTCCGTGTGTTTATATGATACATATACACAATCTTCTGATAATGTGTGCGCTGTGTCAACATCCACCCTCCGTGTGTTTATATGATACATATACATAATCTTCTGATAATGTGTGCGCTGTGTCAACATCCACCCTCCGTGTGTTTATATGATACATATACACAATCTTCTGATAATGTGTGCGCTGTGTCAACATCCACCCTCCGTGTGTTTATATGATACATATACATAATCTTCTGATAATGTGTGCGCTGTGTCAACATCCACCCTCCGTGTGTTTATATGATACATATACATAATCTTCTGATAATGTGTGTGCTGTGTCAACATCCACCCTCCGTGTGTTTATATGATACATATACTCAATCTTCTGATAATGTGTGCGCTGTGTCAACATCCACCCTCCGTGTGTTTATATGATACATATACACAATCTTCTGATAATGTGTGCGCTGTGTCAACATCCACCCTCCGTGTGTTTATATGATACATATACATAATCTTCTGATAATGTGTGCGCTGTGTCGACATCCACCCTCCGTGTGTTTATATGATACATATACTCAATCTTCTGATAATGTGTGCGCTCTGTCGACATCCACCCTCCGTGTGTTTATATGATACATATACTCAATCTTCTGATAATGTGTACGCTGTGTCGACATCCACCCTCCGTGTGTTTATATGATACATATACATAATCTTCTTTAAACGACTATCTTATTGGAAAAAAAATCCCCAAAATAATACTGCAACATATTTCCAAATCAACAATACTCTATGATAGGCATTTGGAAGATATAGATAGATTTTTTCTTGCGAACACCCCTACAGCATTAGTCAAAACTCTCTACATACAGATGGTATCGTCTTCGTGAGTTATAGAATTCTGATTCAATAAAGGCATAAGACATAAAAATGATATACAGAAAATACATTATTGGTGTCGTCTTCGTGAGTGATATAATTTTCTGATTCAATAAAAGCATAAGACATAAAAATGATATACAGAAAATACTTACCGCTTTCACGTCTGACTGACCTCTTCAACACTATACAAGCAGTACTGCATTTTTTGTATCCCACTTCATGGTTGAGAAATCATACTCGGAAGTTTGAAGGTCAAGAGTAGTAAATTTATATGATGGAGAACACTTTAAACACGGCCTCTTCTCAGGATGTAACTTGTATCAGGTTGTACGTTTGGATATTCACATTGTTCTCGTCTTAGATACCATCCTCGCTAATTGAAATGATAGCCATTTCCTCCTAAATGTGAGCATCGTGTGTATGCATCGTGATGATAGAGTGCGACTTTAGAACACGATTGGGAAGTCCGACGGAAATGAGAAGTAAAATGTAGATACGGAAAATAAATAAAATAAATAAATAAATAGATAAAACAAAATAAATAAATGGATAAAATAAATAAAGAAATAAATATATAAAATAAATAAATAAATAGATACACTGATTTTGACTGCGGATAACTCCGTTTACCTGATCAGGATATAGGACTCACGGAGGGTGTGACTGGTCAACAGGGGGTGCTTACTCCTCCTGGGCACCTGATCCCACCTCTGGTGTATCCAAGGGTCCGTGTTTGCCCAACTATCTATTTTGTATTGCTTGTGGGAGTTATGAGATTGATCACTGTTCGTTATCTTCACCTTGCCTAGATAAAATGAATAAATAAGATTAATGTTTGTTTTGTTTTTTGTTTTGTTTTGCTGTTTTCCGCCACATTCAACAATATTTCAGTTATCTGGTGGCACCCAGTTTTTGTTGGTGGAAGAGAGAACCCAGATACAATACATCTGGGAAGAGACCACCGACCTTCCGAAAGTAAACTGGGAAACTTTCTCACTTACCGGCGCGAGCGGGATTCGAACTTGCGCCGGCCAGTGGTGAGAGGCCATGTGATTTTGAGCGCGATGCTATAACCACTCGGCCACAGAAGGCCCTCTTAGGATAATATTAATAAATAAATAGAATAAAAAGATAAAATTGATTTTTGAAATACACGAGGGTATTATCAGCTACTCTACCCCAGCATGACACGATGACGCGACTCCTGAATCACCCTGGGGTAATGTCTTGCAGTTCATGCCCTCATGTACTTTCAAAAATGAAATTTATTTCTTATATGTAGAGTGAAAGGTGAAGATAACGGACAGTGCTCAATCCAATAACTCCTATAAGCAATACAAAATAGATAGTTGGGCAAACACGGACCCCTGGACACACCAGACGTTGGATCTGGTGCCCAGGAGGAGTAAGCATCCCCTGTCGATCGTCACACCCACCGTGACTGTATGGTCTCATGCTCATAGGCATTGTATAGTCAGAGTTTCACCGCATGTAGTATTTTTCCCCAGCATGCAGTGCTGTAATTCAACTATACTGACCTCTTCCGGTCGATTAATTGGGCATCACCAACTATAAACATTAAACAGTTTATTAATTGTTAATTGAATTTTGTGCTGACACCCCAGATTTAGGACTTTGTGAATTTAATTTATTTTTTTTTGCAGAATTTTCATTCAACTTCAAATTCTTCCCCGACTACCTGAAATATTGAATGCAACAATATCTTGTCTTTACTTGTGTTCGCTGATATTTTGGAATGTAGTTGCATGAAAGTTGAAGATAACGAACAGTTTATATACATGTACTAATAAACTTTTAGGGGTTCCGAAAAATAATACATGCAGTGCCTTTGTGATGGAACGCGCGCCTCTGTCGTTATAATGCAGTTAGCTCTTAAGAACTGGAAGGTCAAGTGAACTTTTCTGATCAGTTTATGTCCGCTGTATACGTCCGTCTGTAAACTTTTTATAGCTTTGTTTTACTTCTTTCCCAGAACCACTGAACCAATTTCAACCATTTGACAAAATGCACGTTTGGATAACGTTCTTTCAAGTCTGCTCAAATGTAGGGCCAGGCCACCTTCAGGAGGGGGGGGGGGGGTAATTACGAAAATGCACAAATTGGGTTGGGTCATTTAAAAATATCCCTCCCTAGAACCACTTGGTCAGAATAGTTCAAATTTACATGAAAGCTTTCTTACACAGTGCATATTCAAGTTTATCAAAATAATACCCTCCTGAATTAGGGTAGGGTCACAATAGGGAATCAAAGGTTTGCATATAAATATATAGGGAATATTTAAAGATCTTCGGAAGAACCACTGGGCCAGAAAAGTTGAAATTTACATGAAAACTTCCTAACATTGTGCAATTTCGAGATTGTTCAAGTCATGGTCCACGAGGTATGGAATCAAGGTTTTATATGCTGATACTTATAGAAAAATATTTAAAAATATTTTTGAACTATTTATGGTAAGGCTTTCATATTTTGTATATTACAGATATACCTTTCATGCGATACAATGCTGTGTGATCTTGTAACTTTGACTTGGAAGTTTGACCTACTTTTAATAAAATATAACATATTCACTATGTCCTGAACATAATCTTCCACAAGTTATTCATATGTCAAAAAACAAACAAGTAACCCCCCCCCCTCAAAAAAAAAGAAAGAAAAGAAACCGTAGTGGTGGCCGAGTGTCCTTGATTCTCTTGAAAGTGGGCTCCTATGAAGTCACAAAATTGGGGAATTAAAAAAAATATCAAAAAGCGAAAAATGTGAAGGGGTATTCTTTAACTAGCAACTTTGTGTTCGATTTTATTCACGATTAGTATTTTCAATAAGTGCTCAACCAAGCCCCTATCTTTGCTCCTCACGAAAATATTAACAGCTGTCAAGGAGAAACTTCAAACTTACTGTGCGACTACATATGCCAGAAGTGGTGTTAATCAAATGTGGATTCTACAAAATTCTAAAGAACTGTTAGTACACTTGAAATCGCCAAACTTTTCCCAAATCAATCACATTAAAACCTATGACTTTTCAACACTATACACGACCATTCCTCACGATAAATTAAAGACTAGACTTTTGGCCATCATATACATCATAGACAGTTGCTTCTTCAACAACAAAAAACCGGAAAACGGAAAATAGAGTTCCTCATTGACAATATCTTCGTGGTCTCTGGTGTTTAGGTACTCCAACAGTCTGTTGGAATTCCCATGGACACGAATTGTGCTCCTTTGTTAGCTGACCTGTTTCTATATTCATATGAAGCAGACTTTATTCAAAAACTTATATGTGAGAAGGCATCTCTTGATGTGGCCTTCAATTCAACATTAAGATATATCGACGACGTTTTGTCTATTAACAATGACAACTTTCATTCAAATGTCGATTCTATATATCCCTGTGTGCTCGAAATAAAAGACACCACAGGGTCGTCCACTTCTGCTTCATACTTAGATATTTTATTGAAAGTAGACATTAACGGCAAACTGACAACTCAACTGTATGACAAACGGGATGATTTCAGCTTCTCCATCGTCAACTTCCCATATTTATGTAGCAATATTCCATTATCACCTGCATGTGGTGTTTATATCTCTCAACTGATTCGATACGCAACGTCTTGTTCTGCGTTTAGTCAGTTTTTAAATCGAGGCAAGCTACTGAAAAATAAGTTGATGGTACAGGGGTTTCAATAGTCTCGATTGAAGTTAGCATTTCGCAAATTCTATAGTCGTTATAACGATCTAGTTCGTCAATACAACCTATCATTATGTCAAATGCTGTCTGACATGTTTCATACCAATTGTTAGACCATTCTTGGCGCACAAATTTTGACTGCGGATAACTCCGATTACCTGATCAGGATATAGGGATCACGGCAGGTCTGACCGGTCGACGGGGGATGCTTACTCCTCCTAGGCACCTGATGCCACCTCTGGTGTGTCCAGGGGTCCGTGTTTGCCCAAATATCTATTTTGTATTGCTTATAGAAGTTATGAGATTGATCACTGTTCGTTATCTTCACTTTGCATACATCAAAATGACAAATGTAAACCCTTTGCCACATTTCAGGTTCACTTCCTTTAAATAGCTAACAGGCCGGTCACTAATATCTTACATTTTTACGACTAAGATAAAATAAATTGTCAGTCTTTTACTAGAAAGAGTGCAAAAATGATCTGAGTAATACTTCACCCCTTTCCCCTGTATATATACAAAGTTTTGCTTGTTTAGAATATACAAGTGAAGAGTTGTAAAAGAATTGCATTGTTTTAAAATGTTCATCTTAAATTTAATTTTTTTTAATGAAAAGGGCCACTGGTCTATAACATTTACCGGTATATTTTACATACTTGAATGTATTTATATTAAAAAAAAAAACTAAATAAGAAAAATTCCAATTTTTTAAAAGATATATTTCAACGGTGTTATCGATCTTCTTCAGCCGAGTTTATCTAATATGAAAAAAATAGTTTATTTATATAAAATAGTTAAAATTATTTTTTTAAAACATTAAAATATCAGTATTTCATTTTGGACGCGATGACGTGCTCGAATTGAACAAATTGAACTCAGGACCTCCCAAGTGGTTGTGAATCACTATATTCCCGTTAAAAGATTGGACAGTTTGGAAAGAAAAACATTCAATCAAAACACCGGAACGGATATGGAAAGTCTCATTGATGTCGAGACTTCGTGACAAATATAATAGTAAATTGTTTCTGTTTCGTCTCTGTATTTTGTTTGAATGCTTTTGTTCTGCTATACATCTCGTTGAAAATTTGTCACACGACTTAAAACGTCACGTGACTGAAGTTTAATTCAGGAATTCAGATCCACACTCAGTAAGAGTTTTGTAACATGCCAATGTATGTCGCGACACAGGACCCACAATTCTAAAGGGTTACAAAAAAAAAAAAAACCCAGTACAAGTGTGTCAGGTGAGTTGTGTTGACTGATTAAGATTGTGAAGTTACGTGGATCATCATCCCAAATTTGTGGTCTCCTACCTCTAAAGTACAGTGCACCGTGTGATGTTGATAAAAGGCAGGATAAGACGAAGTGTGACGTCATATCTATGTTTTGACGTACGACACAAAACAAATGTGACATAAGCGGATCTTAGGGGTTCGTTTTATACAACAAAATATTTAATGACTTATAGAAGCAATGTAAACAAACGGTGATTAAGTAAATGAATACAAATATAAGAATTGAACAGTACTTGTGAGCTGTTCATGGTCAATATGAAGTTGATATTGACTATGAACAGATCAAACGTGCTGTTCAATTCTTAAATATGCAAGAAATAAAACTCAATTTCTTTCAAATGTATGATTTCCATGTAGATGGATAAATATGATACTAAATGTAATTTAAATGATGGTTAATTACGAATTAATTTAAAAACACAGCTTTGGGATTCATGGGCTGTTTTCGTTGTCATTGCACCTGTTATACCACATTTCAGTAAATACATGTAATTAAAACTCAAAGAGTTATCCTTCAGGTGAAGATAACGAACAGATGCCAAGGAAGAGTTTACATCCCCTGTCGACTGGTTACACCCGCTGTGACCTCTACACTTTCATCAGGCAAACGGAGTAATCCGTAGTAATAATCAGAGCGTAAAGAACGGCCTATATAGCTAACAAATCAGTGTGCCAATAACAGCTTAACAATCGGTATGAAACACGTCAGACAGCATTTCACTCAATGATAGGTTGTAATGGCAAACTAGATCGTGATAACGACCATAGAATTTGCGAAATGCTGATTTTAACGAGGCTGTTGGAACCCCTGCACCATCAAATTGTTTGGCAGTAGCCTGCCTCAATTTAAAATTTGACCATACACAAAACAAGCTCTTGTGCATCGAACCAGTTGAGAGATATAAGCACCATATGCAGGTGGTAATGGAATATTGCTTCATAGATATGGGAAGTTGACGACGGAGAAGCTGAAATCATCCCGTTTGTCATACAGTTGAGTTGTCAGTTTGCCGTTAATGCCTACTTTCAATACAATATCTAAGTATGAAGCAGAAGTGGAAGACCCTGTGGTATCGCTCTATTTTGGATTGCTTATAGGAGTTATGAGATTGTATGTGAAGGGATCTCTGTTTGCATAACTTTTAATTTTGGAATCACCATACGAATTGATCACTGTTCGCCATCTTCACTTTTACATGAGTACCTGAAACCAAAGTTGTCTACTATCGAAGTAGAGAGCATTTACTGTGTTTGTTTTATATTTATGCACAATAATTCACGGGTAGTATATTCATAGTTTATGCGTAAATCCATGTTGTTTGTCTGTATACTGCATGTATAGCCGGGTGTGAAGCTAGGTCTGCATGTATAGCCGGGTGTGAAGCTAGGTCTGCATGTATAGCCGGGTGTAAAGCTAGGACTGTATGTATAGCCGGGTGTAAAGCTAGGTCTGCATGTATAGCCGGGTGTAAAGCTAGGCCTGCATGTATAGCCGGGTGTAAAGCTAGGTCTGCATGTATAGCCGGGTGTAAAGCTAGGCCTGCATGTATAGCCGGGTGTAAAGCTAGGTCTGCATGTATAGCCGGGTGTGAAGCTAGGCCTGTATGTATAGCCGGGTGTAAAGCTAGGTCTGCATGTATAGCCGGGTGTGAAGCTAGGCCTGTATGTATAGCCGGGTGTAAAGCTAGGTCTGCATGTATAGCCGGGTGTAAAGCTAGGTCTGCATGTATAGCCGGGTGTGAAGCTAGGTCTGCATGTATAGCCGGGTGTGAAGCTAGGTCTGCATGTATAGCCGGGTGTGAAGCTAGGTCTGCATGTATAGCTGGGTGTAAAGCTAGGTCTGCATGTATAGCCGGGTGTAAAGCTAGGTCTGCATGTATAGCCGGGTGTGAAGCTAGGTCTGCATGTATAGCCGGGTGTAAAGCTAGGCCTGCATGTATAGCCGGGTGTAAAGCTAGGTCTGCATGTATAGCCGGGTGTAAAGCTAGGCCTGCATGTATAGCCGGGTGTGAAGCTAGGTCTGCATGTATAGCCGGGTGTAAAGCTAGGTCTGCATGTATAGCCGGGTGTAAAGCTAGGTCTGCATGTATAGCCGGGTGTAAAGCTAGGTCTGCATGTATAGCCGGGTATAAAGCTAGGCCTGTATGTATAGCCGGGTGTAAAGCTAGGTACGCACATGCAGTACATATATGATATGTGTGACAGCAGATGCTCTTGAATGTGGTAAACCAGATGTTTGTTTTATTCAAATAAACATGATTTGCATGAGTACAACAGGTATCTATGCAGTAAAATCTTGTACAAATGCACGTTTGATTCTCAGATTAACAGCCAGATGTTCGATAATCCAATCAGGCTTTGAATATGCATATATATATATATATATATATATATATATATATATATATATATATATATATATTGTGGTATTATTTACACTTAGTCAACATGAAAGGTGAAGATAACGGACAGTGATCAATCTCATAACTCCTATAAGTAATACAAAATAGAGAATTTGGCAAACACGGACCCCGGTATACCAGAGGTGAAACTCTGTATTTTGTATTGTTTGTAGAGGTTGTGAAACTCTGTATATCGTATTGTTTGTAGAGGTTGTGAAACTCTGTATATCGTATTGTTTGTAGGGGTTGTGAAACTCTGTATTTCGTATTGTTTGTAGGGGTTGTGAAACTCTGTATTTCGTATTGTTTGTAGGGGTTGTGAAACTCTGTATTTCGTATTGTTTGTAGAGGTTGTGAAACTCTGTATTTCGTATTGTTTGTAGGGGTGTTGAAACTCTGTATTTCGTATTGTTTGTAGGGGTTGTGAAACTCTGTATTTCGTATTGTTTGTAGGGGTTGTGAAACTCTGTATTTCGTATTGTTTGTAGGGGTTGTGAAACTCTGTATTTCGTATTGTTTGTAGGGGTTGTGAAACTCTATATTTTGTATTGTTTGTAGGGGTTGTGAAACTCTGTATTTTGTATTGTTTGTAGAGGTTGTGAAACTCTGTATTTCGTATTGTTTGTAGGGGTTGTGAAACTCTGTATTTCGTATTGTTTGTAGGGGTTGTGAAACTCTGTATTTCGTATTGTTTGTAGGGGTTGTGAAACTCTGTATATCGTATTGTTTGTAGGGGTTGTGAAACTCTGTATTTCGTATTGTTTGTAGAGGTTGTGAAACTCTGTATTTTGTATTGTTTGTAGAGGTTGTGAAACTCTGTATTTCGTATTGTTTGTAGGGGTTGTGAAACTCTGTATTTTGTATTGTTTGTAGAGGTTGTGAAACTCTGTATTTCGTATTGTTTGTAGGGGTTGTGAAACTCTGTATTTCGTATTGTTTGTAGGGGTTGTGAAACTCTGTATTTCGTATTGTTTGTAGAGGTTGTGAAACTCTGTATTTCGTATTGTTTGTAGAGGTTGTGAAACTCTGTATTTCGTATTGTTTGTAGGGGTTGTGAAACTCTGTATTTCGTATTGTTTGTAGGGGTTGTGAAACTCTGTATTTCGTATTGTTTGTAGGGGTTGTGAAACTCTGTATTTCGTATTGTTTGTAGGGGTTGTGAAACTCTGTATTTCGTATTGTTTGTAGGGGTTGTGAAACTCTGTATTTTGTATTGTTTGTAGGGGTTGTGAAACTCTGTATTTCGTATTGTTTGTAGGGGTTGTGAAACTCTGTATTTCGTATTGTTTGTAGGGGTTGTGAAACTCTGTATTTCGTATTGTTTGTAGGGGTTGTGAAACTCTGTATATCGTATTGTTTGTAGGGGTTGTGAAACTCTGTATTTCGTATTGTTTGTAGGGGTTGTGAAACTGTATTTCGTATTGTTTGTAGGGGTTGTGAAACTCTGTATTTTGTATTGTTTGTATGGGTTGTGAAACTCTGTATTTCGTATTGTTTGTAGGGGTTGTGAAACTCTGTATATCGTATTGTTTGTAGGGGTTGTGAAACTCTGTATATCGTATTGTTTGTAGGGGTTGTGAGATTGATCACTGTTATGTTCACCTTTCATGTATTGTACACATTATCATGTACATGTCGTTTGTTAAGGGACAGAATAGTACCTCATATTATTCGGCTGCCTTCTTCGTCTTCTGGTTATAATTACCATGATGATCATTACTGTTATTATCGTTATTATTATTTGGGACCAGGTTCCTAGTATGCGATAATTTGTTATGTCAGTAACAATTATATTGATTTCTGGATCATGCTTCTTGGACATCACCCCTTTTACAATAATGTTTTTGTTTCGGACTTCCCTGTACTTTCCTTCTACTGGATGTAATGGTGTTGATCTGATAGTTTCTGGACTTGGATCTTCATAGATCTAAGAATCAAATAAAGTGCACATATAATAAAACTTTTAGTTTTAATTCAATAAGCTGATAGTTAAGTTTTATTTCCGTTGCGAACATTTATTTGCACATGTAAAACTTTTGGAATTTCTGGGAAATACATTCATATCTAACCAAAATCAAAAAGAATAGATATAGCAATAAATATTGAATCAATATTTGTATTCATCTGAGGATGGATGTTAAAATCCAGAAAGCGCTAGTGATTTGAATATATTTTGGAACTGCATATTTCCCTGCTTTTTATTTAATTACATAGATAGATCTCTGTATTGATAGGAAACATACATATATTCCATATTGATTTGTAGATTCATATTCCCAAATTGCTGGAACATTCCAAGACACAACCAACTGAAGATTTGTATGCTCGATTTTATAGACTAATGTTCCCCTAGACCGCGTTGAAACCACTGCAACAAAAAAAAAAGACTTCCCTTCAGTATACAAACTGTAGTTCATTATTCTTAATCTAAGCAAGCTATTGACAAACAAGTTGATGGTGCATGGGTTTCAACAGTGTCGTTCAAGTAAGAATTTCGCAAATTCTATGGTCGATATAACTTTCTAGTTTGCCAATACAACCTATCACTGGGTCAAATGCTGCCTGACGTGTTTCATACCGATTGTTAGACCGTTCATGGCGCACTGATTTTAACTACGGATAGCTGCGTTTACCTGATCAGGATATAAGGCTCACGACGGGTGTGACCGGTCAACATGGGATGCCTACTCCTCCTAGGCACCTGATTCCACCTCTGGTGTGTCCAGCGGTCCATGTTTGCCCAACTATTTCTGTTTTTTCCTAAAATTGTTTCCTTTTCTTGAACTCATATATGAGATTCAAGTATATTTTCGTATTCACCCGGTGGGAACAAATACACTGCCCACCATAAATAAGGTACTTGCGTATACAAAAATGGGTTCCGTCATAGATACGGATCTTTCAACGCAAAATACACAACTTTTACGTATAAATAGATGACGTTAGGCCATTAACGTTTTATATTGTTACTTTTTCTGGTGGGGATCCGAGTTAGAATAAATCCTCAGTACCCCTTGCTTGTTGCTTGTCGTAAGAGGCGACTAAATGGGACGGTCCTTCGGATAAGACTGCAAAAACCGAGGTCTGTGTCCCAGCAGGTGTGGCACGATTAAGATCCATTCCTGCTCAATGGTCATAAGCGCCGGACATAGGCCAAAATTGTGAAGCCCTTCACCGGCAGTGGTGACGTCTCCATATGAGTGATATATTCTCGAGAGGGACGTTAAACAATATTCAATCAAGCAATCAATATCCTTACTTCTAGGAAAATGTTTGATTTTCTGAAATTTGGGATTCTTTAAAAAGAGATATCATGCAAACTTTAACTTAAACCGTTTCAAACTAATTACTATACTTATCATTGTGCATTAGATGCGTACTTTTATAAGATCCTTTCATTTTCACCTTTTGACTAAGTATCACTTATTCCATTTAGCTAATGTACTGGGGATCCGGGTTAGAATAGGTCTTTATTACCCCTTGCTTGTCGTAAGAAGTGACTAAACGGGGCTATCCTTCGGATAAGACTGCAAAAACCGAGGTCCCGTGTCACAGTAGGTGTGGTACGACAAAGCTCCCTCCCTGCTCAATGGTCATAAGTGCCGAGCATAGGACACATTTTGGCAGCCCTTCACCGGCAGTGGTGACGTATGGTCTCCATATGAGTGAACAATACACAATCAATCAAACAATCAATCCATTTACATGATAGAGGACTTGCATCGGTTGTGTAAAGATATTTGTTTCCTCCACCGAGACACTGATCAAGATATAGGGTTCACACCGGGTGTGACCGGTCAACAGGGGGTGGTTACTTCTCCTAGATGCAAGGTCATCAATCTCATAACTCCTACAAGCAATACAAAATAGATAGTTGGGCAAACACGGACCCCTGGACACACCAGAGGTGGGATCAGGTGCCTGGGAGGAGTAAGCATCCCCTGTTGACCTGTCACACCCGCCGCGAGCCCCATATCCTGATCAGGTAAACGGAGTTATCCGCAGTCAAACTCAGTGTGCCAAGAACGGCTTAACAATCGGTATGAAACACGTCAGACAGCATTTGACCCAATGCGAGGTTGTATTGACGAACTAGATCGTTATAACGACCATAGAATTTGCGAAATCTTACCTTATGTTACCATGAAGAAACCTTTGAGTTCCAGGAGATCTTCAAAGCACCGTTGAGAGCAAATTAATACAAAAGGGAAGTTACAGTTATTTGAATATATGTGCATTTGGCAAAGGAAGTTCAGGCTTAATTTTTGTATCGAAATTTTCAAACATTTATTGATGAGATTTACACCTGATGCACGCCAAAAATCTATAGTAATTTATTTTCCCATTCATTAGCAATTGCTGCAAAATGTATAATACATATTGGGGTCCTTTTTGTCTATAAACAGAATGGAAATTATTTGCAAGTCTCGTAATAAAAATACCACATAAAATTTAACAAAGAAAAAAAAATAAAGATTACAAAATAAAGCCATGACGCCATGACGTCATACCGATGACTCGTGGACTGTATCAGGATATATGGTACTCACGTTTGTCCCCTCTGATGACAATTTTGTCTTTATCTCCTGGTAAAATGGAATACTTTGGATTTGTTTCCATGATGCCATCGCCCAGGGGAAATTCAGGATCCACCAAAGATGCAGTGTTCATGTCATTCTTGATTTCAATATGAGTGCGACAATCTACAAGAGGTTTCATCACATCACGCCTTGACAATACAGAAAAAAGTTGTAAGATTTGTAAAAGGATTCAGTCTTCATTGTCGATCAATGCTAAGGTCCACAACCATCAGATCCTAACTGTATTCTGTGACACTACAAACACTACCTGACGTTTCTTACTTTCATGGTCAATAATGATCACCTCAATCTATATAAACAACATATATCAACAAGCATTTGGCGATATTACCGATATCATTCATTTGGTAATCCTTATTCTATTCCAAGTTCCCTTTCCAAAGGTATCATTCTTCCAAATCATATCTCAAATATTGACAGTCACTCCGTCGACACTTTTCACTCCATGACAGATATTTTGAAAGACTAGTTTTCAGAATTTTTAAAACGGTGTAAATTTATATGTGCCCTGGTTTGGAATGGTCATATGCATACAAGTTTGTTATGAATTGGACATGGAAAATAAATGTTTATAAATTTTAGAATGGTATCCCTGAAAAAGTTTAAGTGGTCAAATGTAATACGAGAGCATATGTTTCCAATTTTTAATCAGGGGCCTCCGTGGCCGAGTGGTTAGAGCATCACGCTCAATATCACTCGGCCTCTCACCTCTGGCCGGCGCCGGTTCAAATGCTGCTAGTGCCGGTAAGTGATAATGTTTCTCAGTTTATTTGAGGAAGGTACATTTTATCTGGGTTCTCTCTTCCACCAATAAAAAACTAGCCGCCACCAGATAACTGAAAAATTGTTGTGTGTGGCGGAAAACAGCAATCAATCGTTTATCTGATATAGATGATACAGTCCCTTTCACTAGATTAGAGTGAAAATGTAAAGTACCACAAATCATCATAATCGAATTAATCAATTTTATAATTAGATAGGTAACATGAGGGTGTTGTTTTGGTTCCAGCTGACAAAGCTTGTCACAATATTGTCTTTGTTTGCAAGGTTCATTATTACAAATGTATTTTAAACGAACTTAGCATTAATTCCGCATTTTATAATCGTACTTGTACTCCAACTGCCCTATCAAAAGATGAAATTCTTCAAAACCATGGTTCACTTTTAGACACATTTAATATCTTAGTCAAGGGGTGGAATGAATATGAGTTGCCGTACCTATACTGAATTCCTAAACTACATAAAAACACTTACAAACAAAGATGCATTGCTGAATCCAGTAAGTGCTCTACGAAGCCCATATCTTTGCTCATCACGAAAATATTAATAGCTGTGAAAGAGAAACTCGAGACGTATTGTGCCACAACCTCTGTACAGTGGTGTAAATCAAATATGGATTCTAAAATAAATTGAGGAACATTTAGTAAATTTTAAATTACAAAACTTTTCTCAAATCAACAACATCAAAACTTTACACGACCATTCCTCATGACAAATCAAAGACTACACAGTTTGACATCATAGACAGTTGCTTCTTCAAGAAAAAAAGAAATTGACAATATTTGTATAAAGTCAGCATGTCGCAAAGGACTAAGACCATGTTTATCAAAATTCGGCCTAACGTCCAAAGTGAATAATTTTTTGTTAGAAATATTCTCTAACATGTTCTTTTCCTATAATGTACTGGTTTTTATATGTAGAGTTCGTGAAAGAACACTATTTTTAGGTTTACATTACTAGTATAAATCCTATAATTTGCTCTACTTTTTAAGATTGCGTCATACAACGTCGCTATATATTATTAGAAGTGGTAACGTATTGTAAAACATAATTATGCAATGAGCGGTTTAATATATAATAAGATCTTGAAAAAGAAATTTTCTTTCAAAATACGCAATAAGGTTATTTTACTTATAGCCCGAATGACACACCATATTTTTCAATCCTTCATTCGGCCATTTTCACACGCCGCGCCGTTTGCCTGTTTGTGCTGTTCGTGGAAGTTGCAGAGGATGTACTCGTCGCATTTCAACGTAAGTTTTAGAAATATGAATATACTTCACCTCTACTCGTTAAACTGTATAACCAAATAGGTGTACCAATTGCTCTTAAAAATAATAAACAAGTCGCATGGAACGAATAGTATGGTGCGCCTGTGGTGTGTTGACAAACACGTAATATTCACGCATTGGGCTGTTGGAAATCCCACAACAAATCTGTTAACTGTTGTCAACATATATTTATTGTTTATCTATTATAATTATATATTGTTAAGATTTAAAATTGTATGTATATCAGCTGATCAGAAAAATCAGCTGTTTCACGATCATGCCATTTTCAATTCCAAGTGCATGACCTTCTCGGGTCTATTTGAATTTTCTTACATGATGTTTGACTCACTTCACACTTTGAACTTTCCATGTATCATTGTATGGTCTAAAAAGTATTTGTATAGGTTAAAGAGACATATAATTGTATATAGATGTATATTTCCATAATGGTATATGTCTCTGGGGTAACATGTAGGCCTGTGGGGGGTTATAGGTTGAATAATTTTCGAATGATTTGGTATTCTAGTATTCTACTATGTTTAAACTTAACTTAGTGATTATTTAGTAATCAAATAAAAGTTATATGATGAATCGATGCATTTCTTCAATTTACTGTAAACAAAAACTGTTTCTGTGGTTTGGAATCTGTCTGGTATTAGTGCATAATAAATAACTTCATAAGTCAATAAATATATTCTTGTTGTAGTGATGACATTTGCAAAATCTGTGAGAATAGAAAAAAATGTGTTAGGGTCAACAGAAATTTTTAATTAGGGTAGGTCGGGAAAGTGGAAACCAATTAACATATATATATTTTTTGGCCTTACGCGGAAACATGGATTAGAAAAGTCGGAATGATTTTTACATTCAATAATTTTTAAATACTTAAAAGCACCATTAAGCCAGGAAAATCATAAGAACAGTTTGGTTTTATAATTTAAATATGCCTTATTTCAAGATAAATTGTAAACATGTCAAACTTAATTTCAACAATTACACTTACAACTTACATGCCTGCATTGGGATTAGATATAGAATCACTCAGAAAATGTTGAATTTCATGGGTACTACCATGATTTAAGCATATATTTTTTTGTTAGCTTATCTCCTTTATATTATTGAATATTAAATTTTTCCATACATCTACCACAAGAAAGAGCATGAAAGATAAAAATATTTTGTGAATTTGCTGATAATTGTGAAGTAAGATACATGTAATATATCAACATTAGCTACAACAAAAATTATTAGATGGGGAATCAAATTCAAATGAAATGTTTGTGTATATAATTATTTATGCAGAAATGTACATGTAGCTAAACTGTCCTCTATTGTTTAGTTGGAGACATGTCAATCTCCCACCGAATACATAAATGTAATTTTTCTGAATTCTGTATCAATGAAAATACATGAGGGCATGAAAATACAACTTTTATATGAATATTATAATACAGGGGTTCGTGTTTGCCCAACTATCTATTTTGTATTGCTTGTAGGAGTTATGAGATTGATCACTGTTTGTTATCTTCACCTTTCATTTATGATATAGTTTTGATAATGATATAATACTGGAGTAATTTGAATTTCAGGATGATATAATATGTACAGCAAAAATTGATGGCAAGGGTGACATGAATCAGATTGACAAGAATCCATATTCCTACTCCTCAATAATGCTATCATCACTGCCATCAGATTCATCAATGATAGTGGCATCAGTGACACATGCTAATAAGTGTTGGACATCACTGAAGGAATAGCTTCCTTGTTGTGCCTGCCAATAGCAAGGTACCAGATTATACAGCAGTTATGTGGAAACAGATTCCCACAATAGGGGGACCAGATTGACACCTACATTGTACAGTATCAGGCAGTTATATCAGAACTGGAAAAACTGGATCCAAACAAGACTATATTGCTTGGAAGAAACATGTCGACTCTGAAGTTTAACCCTTATTAACCCATGGCACTTCTATGTCATTTGAAATATACCTGTGGAGGTTTTTAAAGTTTTTTTTTGGGGGGGGGGGGTTGGGTTATTATTTGGAAGAATTCATATTTGATGATTCAAATGAAAATCTGCATGTTGAATTATGAATGTCATAATGTACTTTTTGAATGATGAAAAGTGTAGAGTCAAAAGTTATCAAATTGTCAAAAACACTGGTCAGGTCTGAATTCATCATCTTGGACACCTTGCATTTGGAATTATGATCTCTATGAAGAAATGCTGAAAATCTTGCAAAAGAGGAAATGACAAGTTGGGGTCCAAGGCACTTGCATATATGCATGAGAAGGTGTTCTATCCAGGATTGATGTCAATTACATAGCAATGTAACGCCTTACATTACCTAGAAAATTTCACATTACCATTACTCCTATTTTGAAATATAATGTATTACATTACTTGAGAGTGAATTTACATTACACATTTACATAACATACTGTCAGATATTAAAGAAATGGCAGAAAAATTATTTCTGTATTATGATTTTTAATTATACATTAACATAAGTACACAAAATATTCAGCAATGTTAGGAAACATATCTATTAAGATATTCATTGCATTTGATTGTCATCAATGTTTCAAATGCTTCAGTCAATCACTAATAAAATGAATTATTCTAAATCTTCGAAATATCATCAAATATTTGAAGTAGTGTAAATGTAATGAAAAATAATTTTTAGTACAGTATGCATTACATTACCATTACTTGTAATGCAAAAATGGTCCATTACACCCCCATTACATTGAAACTGGTTGTCATTTAATTACCATTACCCCAGGCCTGGTTCTGTTGAGAGGTATTGAAATTCTCTGTAGAGACTTTGTCTCAGGAAGTGGCCGAGATTGGTGGTGACAATTTTGTTGGATGTGAATTTACTGACACACATGTCTACACTTGCTACACAATATAGCATGTGGTGGTTTCAACAAGAAAGTTCTTACTCTGCAGGAAATGACGAATAGCTAATGGATTCACATTTTTTCTGACTTTTCTTCTGTACATTAGATGCATTGGAAAACTTTCCTTTCCATTATCTTTTGCTGGTTCATTCTTTGAAATAAAATCAAGTCCGAAAATAGAGTATTTTGGTTTGGGTTTTTTCAATGAATTTAAAAAAATGTAATCTGTAATCCTTGCATATTTTGTTGGTGTTCTGTGATTGCTATTTTTATTTGTATTCAGGTATAATTTCATCTTCAGTGTCTTGAAAGAAATTAATTTTTCAATAACGCCAAGAAAAATGTAGTTAACAGTATTATTTAAAAAAAAAATATTGACACGGGTAGGAATTGAACCCGGATCTCCCGATTGAAGGACGGGCTCTCTACCACTAAGCCACGACATCTATGACGTCACACGTTTAAAAATCCTTCATACGTTTACTTGCCCTAGTTAACGTTATACTTTCGATATATCGGCAATAGTTTGAGTTATATCAATGCATGTTCTATAAATTCTTTTCATTTTGATCTTAGTAATTCTGTTGGTGTCGTCTAAATAAAAACTTTCTATAGCATTGAAGGTCCGATTTGTCGGACAGCAGATTCGTTTGTTTACGCATCAAAATTCTATAGCTTTTAGAATTCCTGCACAAACTTATGATAAAAACACCACATAGGGGTGTATTCTGCATGGAAATGATGTAGACTCCACATAAGTATGTTGTTTTAATTTTTCAAAGCAACATAATTAATAAAATACCCACAACTCTCACAAAAATAAATAATTCCGGATTGCTCTCGATTTATTTCAAAGTTGATATTCATCAACAGCACACCTTTCGATCCAAAAAATCGTTCGTGCAAAATTTATTTGTATTGATAGATTTTGATAGACTACAGTCAGTTTCTGGATCGAAGGTCGTGTTTTATATAAATTATATGACTAAATTTGAAAAAAGTGGAGATTTCTGCAGAAAACCAGACCGATACCGGTTTTGTCTTGTATAGAATTCCACAAGCTGACGTTTTGGCGGGGAAATCTTTGCACGTCGCGATGGTATAAAGATTATATTATCAAATGATAACAATTTTATTTCAATTCATTCTGCTTTATTTTTTAACACACCACAGAGCCGATATAGCTAAACATGGTCTTAGTCCTTTTATGCTTGTTATAACGATCTAGTTTGCCACTACAACCTGACATTTGATCAAGTGTTGTTTGACGTGTTTTATACCAATTGCTGACCCTTTCTTAACACACTGATTTTTACTACGAATTACTCTATTTACCTAATGAAGATATAGGGCTCGACAGGGGTGACTACTCATAGGTACCAGATCTCACCTCTGACAAATTCATGGGTCCGTGTTTGCCCAACTATTAATATTGTATTCCTAATATGATCTCTGTTGTGTCCGCGGGTAGGTGTATCCCTGACTCTTATTGGATTGATTACTGTCGACTTTAAAGTAGACTTCATCTTATCGATCTGCATCGAGTCTCGATTGAAAAACTGATGGAATCACTCGACAAACAAAAACAAAAACACCATGTGGTGGTGACAATGGATTATCGCTAAAGGAATTTGGGAAGTTGACAATCGAGAAGCTGAAGTCATCTTGTTTCTCATAAAATGTGTTGTAAGGTGCTGTTATACATTTATATTTAATAAAATATCCAAGTATGAAACAGATGGGGATGACCGTGGTGTCTTTTTTATTCCGACTTGACTGGGATGTTTGAAAACGTGATTTCACGTGTTTTTCATTCCTTATGCATTGTTATCGGATATATGGACTGATTAAATGCAGGTAAATAAGTAATAAATCAATGACTTAAATCTGGGAGTTAAAATGAATTTTAGAGTTCACCATAGCTTTAATGCGGCCTCGATAGGGCCACATATGGTGTGTAGATGGCATGGAAGCTTAATGATTTTCAAAATCAATTTCCGTCTACTTACCTACCAATCTACCTAAGAAAAAAAAACCCAGAAAGAAGATAATATACAGCTATACCTAAGAACAGAGAGAACTTATATAGGCAGTGCCTGCTATCCAATCCTATTGTAAATTTTCATAATAAAATACTGTTTAAATTAATTGTATAAGCTCTTCAGCACATTCTGATATCTTAAATTTTCATGGAAAAAAATGTTATGTCCGAAAGAAATTTCAAAGTATCTCGTTAACTATTTTTCTACATACTTACCGAATTGTTTTCCAAATAGCTCCGCAGCTTTCATCAATCTGTTTAAAACAATTGTAATTATTTATCTTGAATATCAAAACAGTTTCTGCTTGAACACTTCGTAGCTGAGATCAGTTTTTTTCTCTATCTGCTGAGTGTTTTTGAGCTTTCAGAAATCTTCCTGGAAAACATCACCATTATTTCGTCACTATGGAGATAGCTCCGTTACCCGATCAAAATTTAGGGATCACGGCGGGTGTGACCGGTTGGCTTACTACTTTGCTTACTACGGTTGCTTACTACTCCTAAAGACCTGATCCCACCTCTGGTATATTCATGGGTCGATGTTTGCCCAACTCATTATTTTATATTGCTTACAGGAGTTATTAAATCCATCGCTATTCCTTATCTTCACCTTTCATGTATCAGACATCAACAGGATGTTAAGACTTCTGAATCCTTCAACTCCCACAAGTGTCTATTATTTTTACAGTAAATACTATCCTGTTAGAAATAAAAACAAGATGTGTGTGAAACACAAATGCCCTCGATAATGGCCAATTTCGAAGATGGTCAAGATCAGAAGGACAAATATCTTGGTACCAGTAGAAATATCTTGTCACAAGAAATGCTCACGTGCAATATGAAAGCTCTAATATTTACCATTTAGAAGTTATGACCAATGTTAATTTTTTAAAAAGGAGGTCAAACGTCAAGGTCAAAAAGTTTAGTACCAACGAAAGGGTCTTGTCGCAAGGAATACTCATGTGAAATATCAAAGCTCTATCACTTACTGCTCAAAAGTTATTAGCAAGGTTAAAGTTTTCAAAAAGTAGGTCAAACTCCAAGGTCAAGGTCAAAGTTTCAGACAGAATTACAATATGACAGAATTTCTGAATGACAGAGTGACAGGCAGGAGAAAAACAATATGCCCCCGATCTTCGTTATCGGGGGCATAAAAACACATGGGTATTCAGATAATGATTTCACATGTTTACAGTGTAGCCACTATGGCAAGAACCTCTTAATAACATGCTGATTTCATGTGTCTAAAAGAAGTAAACGTCCCCTGTTTTATTCAATTAGTAAATTCATAGAGATTGTTTTCCAAGTAAAAGCACAAAAACTTTCCAGGAAGTCACGAACTACTATTAAATGCATAAAACAATAGAAACCATGGCGTATTGTTTGAAATCACAGTCATGAATACATGTACCTTTTTATCATTAGAAAATGAATAGATTGAAAACACATTCACACTTTTGTACACTGGGCAACTGGACTCAATACAAGGAGGAGTATTATAATGCACAGCGATGTTCTCATGATCTCGATGATTTCGTGGTTTAAGTTAGAGACTGCTATAAAAAGATTCACATTTATCACTGATGATACAACGTACACTGTCCGTGTTGTTAAAAGGGTTGGTGTTAAAACTGTTATCTTGAGCAATGTTGGTTTAGTATGAAACGTGTTCTAATCTTTCCATTCGTCATGATCCGGTGGGGATACGGCTTAGAAGAGGTCCTCAGTATCTCTTGTTTGTCGTCCGGGGCGACCAGATGGGGCGGTCGTTCGGATGAGATTAAAAAACCAAGGTCCCTTGTCACAGCAGGTGCGGTACGATAAAGATGTCCCCTTGCTCAAAGGACGAGCACAGGCTTAAATATTGCAGCCATTAAATTGAAGACATATTGGACTCAAACACTAAGAAATCTTATGTTAGTCGCTTAGTTCGTCAATACAACCTCTCATTGGGTCAAATGCTGTCTGACGTGTTTCATACCGATTGTTAAGCCGTTCTTGGCACACTGATTTTGACTGCGAATAACTCCGTTTACCTGATCAGGATATGGGGCTTATGGCTGGTGTGACCAGTCAACAGGGAATGCTTACTCCTCCTAGGCACCTGATCCCACCTCTGGTGTGTCCAGGGGTCCGTGTTTACCCAAATATCTATTTTGTATTGCTTGTAGGAATTATGAGATTGATCACTGTTTGTTATCTTCACCTTGCATGTTACACAGAAGGGTGGTGCTCCGATTTAACAGTAGACAAAGTTGGGATCCTGATGCTTTACAAAGTAAATGATTGATAGAACCACGTCTGATTCAGTTATGATTTCACCATAATGCCTACTATAATATTTACCATCAGGACATAGTGTGGTAGTCACGTGGCACAATTAAATCAATTAGAGAACAAAATAGTTGTTGATTTATCATCATTGACAAGTTCACACATGCATACCTTTGAAAAATATATATATAAAATGACAAGATATGTAATTCATCCATTTATATGTGTATGTATGTATAAATCTTAATTTAGTGTTTTAAACAAAATCAGTGATAATACAACGCAGACATCAGAGGTTTCGAAATGGAAATGACAGTTTAAGATACATGTATTACTGAACTATATTGTAGTCCCATGGGATCCGGGTTAGAATATGTCCTCAGTACCCCTAACTTGTCGTAAAAGGCGACTAAATGGGGCGGTCCCTCGGATGAGACCGCAAAAGCCGAGGTCCCGTGTCACAGCAGGTGTGGCACGATACAGATCCCTCTCTGCTATATGGCCGTAAGCGTCGAACATAGGCCAAAATTTGAATCCCTTCACCGGCAGTGGTGAAGTCTGTATATGAGTGAAACATTCTCGAGTGAGACGTTAAACAATATACAATCAATCAATCATAGTTAATAATATGTCCAATCTTTGGTATGATAGATTTGATTTATTTTTTGATAACTAAGATATTAATTTCATATTTTTGATTTCATTATTTTCATTATTTATAGTTTTTTCAGGTCTTTTAACAATTATCATCGAGTCATGAAGATCATAAGTTTGGTTAGGTGGTTGTATATTGTTGAACGTCTCGGACGTCCTAACTCACATGGAGACATCAACATCACATTATGTCTCCCTCGAGTGAATAAATATGCCACAAGGAGTTTTAAAGACTAGATCTACTTAACAGTAAAGTGCGAGATTTTGAATAAATATTAAATGTGTGTATTGGACAAAATAACCCTGACTTTTATAATAAACACACATTTACGAAACGTAGCTCGACAATGGATATTGTTGAAAACTAATTTGCTGGAGTCGTATCCTGGCATCGTGAAGGAGTATTTCTGTACAGGCAGCAGCACAACACTGCATGTTTACAGCTTCAATCACTATACGGTATTTTTTTTACGGTTCGTCTTAACATTCAACATCATGGTTATCAGTTCCTGTGCATATATTGGGTTCTCATCACATAATGGTCCTCCAGATATTAAATTCCTTATTAGATTTGTAACTGAAAGTTCATGGGTGATCGATCTTTACCTCGCTGTCAACGGCATTGATCAACAAAATCCGTGAACAGTAAGATACATACTCAATAAGTGTCACGTATGCCCTTGGGTCTCAGAGTGTTCAACGAATTGTATCAAATTTTTTTTTTATTTGATTTTTTATTTGACTTTTACATTATATACATATATGTAATTTAATATACACAATAATATCATCAATATTCATATGCAAAAGACATTTCATAAATAGAAAGAAGGAGAAAGAGAGAAAGAAAGAAAAAAACATATAAAACAAAGGGGGCATGGAACACAATCTTAGGTTTAAAAAAAAAACAAAAACAAAAAAACAACAGTTTTTTAATACAATCATAATTTATCATAAATATTTTGCCAGTATCTCTCAAACTCCCTATACCTGCAGTTTTTCAACAACAAAAGTTTTTCAACTGTAATTCTATCAATGATAATTTTTTTTGGATGCATCTATACTTAATTTGCTTATACTCGAGAATTTACTAATATAAATATATTGCTTTATCATCAGAATTATCAAATTTTCCACCTTGTGTACATTCTTATTAGCAAATTTTCCAAAAAGAATTGCTTGTCTATCAAAACTAATATGCCTGTCCAGTTTTTCGCAAAGCCATTCTTCAATTCCGTACCAGATTTCTTTCACACATGGACATTCTACAAATATGTGATCAATAGTTTCAAAATCCCTCTTGCAAAATGTGCAAATTGGGGAATCAACAATTCTAAGTTTATGTAAATAGTAGTTGCATGGAAATATTCTGTGTAAGATTTGAAACTGTGACCATGGCAATTTAGATTCTTGAGTTGTTTTAAAAGGAAGTTCAAATATATTTTTCCATTCTAGCTCTGAAAAACCTTCTTCTGTTTCTTCCCATTTTGATATAGATTTAATTTTGGTTGCTTTATGGCTTATCAATTGCTTATACATATCTTTACAACCTTTTTTATCTTTGAAATATATTGAAATAGTAGAGAGAATAATAGGCAAAAGTGGTTTTGTAGTTCTTGTATTGTCTAGTATAAGAACTTGTCTTTGTTGGATTGCTTTCTTTAGTCCTGCATATTCTACACAATTCATTTTAACTTTCAAAACATTTTGTACATAATCAAAGCTGTACAAGTTACTATTTTTTCATCAAGAAGATCATAAATAAATATAATCCCTAAATCATGCAGACTTTTAAACAATACTGATCTTCCACCAATAGTAATATTTGGATTATAACAAATATGTTCACAATAAAAATCTGGGTTGATTTTATCTTTTACAGAATTTATATTTGACCAGCTCTGAAACACATCTATCCAAAAACTGTTGGTTATTTATACCCTTAAATTATTGATAAAATCTATTCCAAATACCCATATCTTTTCTATACAAGTCATTAGTTCTGCCCTCAGTAGTTTTGTCCATTTTGCATTTGAATGTAGAATACGTCGAATCCATGTTGCTTTAAGAGCAGTGATAAATTCTTTATAGTCAACCATTTCAATACCCCCATTAGCATATTCTTGAATTATGACATTTTTCTTTACTTTATGAGTTTTGTGATTCCAAAGAAAGTTATATAAATCACTTTCAAAAGCACAAATGGTTTCATCTTTAGGATTTGGAATTGTAAGTATCAAATGATTTAATTTTGGTATCAGTAATGTTTTTATTACTTGTATCAGTTTTGAAAATAAGATATACTGACTTCTTCTATTTCATAAACTGACTTGCCGCATATTAGTTCATAATTTGCTTGAATTCACTCATGCTCCCTTTATGAATTGTCAGTCACTTATGACAGGTGACGAAAACGAACAGTGATCAATCTCATAACTTCTATAAAGGTGAAGATAACGAACAGTGATCAATCTCATAACTCCTATAAAGGTGAAGATAACGAACGGTGATCAATCTCATAACCCCTATAAAGGTGAAGATAACGAACAGTGATCAATCTCATAACTCCTATAAAGCTGAAGATAACGAACAGTGATTAATCTCATAACTCCTATAAAGGTGAAGATAACGAACAGTGATCAATCTCATAACTCCTACAAAGATGAAGATAACGAACAGTGATCAATCTCATAACTTCTATAAAGGTGAAGATAACGAACAGTGATCAATCTCATAACTCCTAAAAAGGTAAAAATAACGAAGAGTAATGAATATCATGACTCCTATAAAGGTGAAGATAACGAACAGTGATCAATCTTATAACTCCTGTAAAGGTGAAGATAAGGAACGGTGATCAATCTCATAACTCCTATAAAGGTAAAAATAACGAAGAGTAATGAATATCATGACTCCTATAAAGGTGAAGATAACGAACAGTGATCAATCTTATAACTCCTGTAAAGGTGAATATAACGAACAGTGATCAATCTCATAACTCCTATAAAGGTGATTGTCAATCAATCTTTGCCTATTCGCTGCCTATGACGTAAAAGTAGCATTTGCTTTCAGCAATGAATGATGATGTTATCCTTTTCGTCATAGCGTTTTTGAGTTGATTTTGTAAAGATGAGAATTTCTAATACATTTCTTCACAACGTTTTCTATTGTTATAAGCTCATTTGACTTACCGTGGGGAGTTCTGATAAAAGATTTGTTAGTTTATGACTATCGAATCGGGATCAAGAAGCAAGGAAAATTTACACTGAATATGTGGTAAAATATTTACTGCTGTGTTGTCATTTTGTAATGCATATTTAATCAAGTACATCTGTAAAAGAGGATGAAAATGTGAAGATAACTAACAGTGATCGATATCATTTCGTTTTAAGGATGTAGTTTGCGAATACAACCTATCATTGGGTCAAATGCTGTCTGATGTGTTTAATACCGACTTTTAGACTGTTCTTGGTGCAGTGGTTTTCATTATAGATAACTCCGTTTACCTGTTTAAGATATATGGCTCACGGCGGGTGTGACCGGTCGACAGGGGCTGCCTACTCCTCCTTGGTACCTGATCCCATCTCTCGTAAACCCAGGGTTCCGTGTTTGCCCAACTTTCTATTTCTATTGCTTGCAGGATTTATGAGATTGAACGCTGTTCGTTGTCTTCGCCTCTCGTATATCTTGAGGATTGTTGTCACCTAAAAGCAACTGTTTTTGCAATGTCATTCATGTTCCGACCAATAGCTTTGTCAGTGCTAGGTACATAACAGCGTTTTTTTTCCTTCAAAATATGTGTGTGGGGAGGCAAATATGTCTCGTCTAACATTCTTCACAAGAAAATAACAAGAGACCCATAATCCAAATCGCTCAACTGAGTCACCTTGGCCTATATTTAAGGATTTTTCCTATATATTAACATGTACATCTTTGATTCCCTATTATGGCCCACAATACCCACCCCACAGAGGCGATGCTTTTATTAAACTTGAATCTGTACTGTCAGGAACCTTCTATGTAAATTTGAACTTTTCTGGCTCAATGAGGAATTTGTTGAAGATCGTCCCTAAATATTCGCATGTAAAGCTTTGATCCAATATTATCGTCCCACAATACCCATGGGGTATGATTTGACAAACATGAATCTGTTCTATGTCAGAAAATTGTCATGTTAATTTGAAGTTGTCTGACCAAGGGGTTCTGAAGATTTTTTAAGATCTATTCCCTATAAATTCGCATGAAAAAATATATCTCCTATGTTGGCTTTATCCTAATTCTGGGGGCCGCATTTTTAGCAAACTTGAATTTGCACTATGTCAGGAAGCTTACATGGGAATTTGATTGTGTTTTTTTTTTTGTCCTTTGGTTCTTAAAAAGATTTTGAAATGACCCCAGCCTATTTTTGCATTTTTGTGATTATCCCCCTTTTAAAGAGTGTATGACCTTCATTTAAACACACTTAATTTGTCATCACTCAAGAAAGAAGTGTGCCAAGTTTGGTTGAAATTGGCCTACTGGTTAAGGCAAATATTTAAAAAAAAATTATCAATGTATATTCGCTATAATCTCTCTGATAGGGAGGTCGTCCTTCGCAAGGTGGGTTCAATCACTAACTGTAGGCTTACATTCTTTCCGCTCGTCATTACTATCAGAAATAGTGAAACCTCCTATCATACTTAACATCCTTAAAGGACATATCTCATGTTTTCAAAGTATACAATATTACATGCATTTTGTCTTCTTTATGCGTATAGTAATTAATTCTAATAGTTCGTTCGCCGAAATTTTGCGATAATTAACCACAATACAGACTTAAATCTAAGCCCCGATTTCAAAAAGTCTAGTTAATTAGGTAGGTAGTCACGTGGTACAGTGACGTCACATGCGCCCTTCGGATTGTGAAAGTACTGCGAGATATTATTAAAAACTCAACTTTTAGGGGCCTAATTAATTTACCATGGGCAACATTTAAATCGATGTTGATAAATTGTCCGAGTTTTATATGTGTTCGCCACCAGTGCACACATATAACGATGTAAATACCCAAATATAGCGAGTAAAGCGTGTATGAAATCGGCAAAATTGTGCGTAAATAATGTTTATATGGGTCGCTGTCTACAAACTGTTTGGGGATGTTATTCCTTTATACATCTGTAATTGGCGCTGTTTTTCTAAAATAAACAGTGCAATCATTATTTATTTTTGGATTAGACAAATTATGATACGTTAAATTGTTGACAACTAGGCCCTATGCCAAGCTATTGTCACGCGTGCATTTCGATAAGAAAGAAAAAGACAACACACACACAAATCAATAAAAATATTTAAATTTAAAGTGGTAATCACATTATTTTATTTTGATAAAGCAATCTTATTACTATTTTTGAATTGTGATCTGCACTTCTTTAGGAAGTACAAATGGGAGCACGGCGTTATAGCCTACTGACGCACTCAAGATGTTACGAGTTCAATAAAGAAATAATTTTATAATTCAATTTAAAGTTAGGAAATACAATATTCTATTATTTGTATAATTAAAAGTTCAATTATTTTGTATCTTTATTTTTTGTTGTTGTAAATCTACCAGTTGGTAGAAGTTACATTGTATCGTTGATATACGTTGTTACAAGGTGAAGGTCAGTTAATCCGAGTGCGTATTGAATTTGAAGAGCAAAACAGAATGTATGCTATAGGCCTACCAGTGCTTATAGCTTCGATATATCCATTTTCTCGCAGTTTATCAGGGTCTCTGTCCAAGCGATGGTTGAAAAGGTGACTGTGTGTGTTTTTTAAGGTAAAGTTCTTGCTCCAACAAAAAAATTATTCACGTCTTTTTTCTCGTACCTTCCTTCGAAAAATTGAAAAATACTCATTCTAAATCCTTTCTACCGACAACTAGTACACCCGAGCACGGCACAAAACATCTTAATGCATTATTATTTACAAGCCGTTAACGTGACAATTGGTTTTTTGTCGATTAAATCTAATCTGTTTATGAAATGGCTAATAGATGTTTTCAAACCCGAGGTCGCATATGACGTCACACAAAATGGCGCGTAAACTAGCGAAAGAAAATATGCATATCGCAAGATTTGAATTTCATCGTTTTCAAACTCGAAAACTACGCAAAATATTTCATTTCAAACACATTTAAAGTAGTTTTAGGCATAAAAAGAGTTAATTTTGCTGAAAAAATGAAAAAGTTTAGAAACATGCGTTGTGTCCTTTCATGTATTTTTATTTTTGCGTATGAAATTAATGGAAATAGCTCGTTGTCAAAAAAGGTTTGAAGTTATTTTTTCTAATAAAGGATTCATGAACACTAATATTCTCGAAGTCTACGTTTCTGACAAATTTACTCAGTATCCTTTGTGAGATCCACATTACCTCGTTAAGGTTTGGACGTAAATGTTAGACCCCTGTCTAAGATTCTCATTTCATTAACTAAAATGTCTCTGAGAGAAAAGTTAAATATTTTTGCATCGTTGTGGGAATTATAACTAACTTCGAGGTTGTCTATAATTGATGGAATCGGACCGTTTTCTGTCGTCCCTTACCGAAACGTCCCCTCCAAACAAAAGAAAATGATCTTCTGGATTGTGGCGTGTTCTTTGAATAAGGAAGTCTACATTAGATTCACAATTTATGGGTTTTTTGTGTAAACTTTAAACTGTGTAGTTTTTCAGCGTGTTATTTTACGATTTGTTATCACAGCATTTGATATGCTTCTCTAATCTGTTAATGATATTTGCTAGATCCTCCGCTTTATCACCTAAGGTGAAAAGTTCACCTGTATTATCTTCAAGAATATTTTCCATAGTTGCTGCCAAAGTAGATCTGCTTTCTGTTATTATTTCCCATATACCATTTATAACAAAATTGCAGTAAAAGTCCATGGTATAGGTACTAAGTAAAAAAATATATTGAACGATGACTAAGTACACTTGATTCGCATTGATTAATTACACTTAACGCGTTCGCCGTGTTGTTCGGCTCTTCAGAGTGTATCAATTTAAATTACTAGTACAAACAATCGCACAATGTGACATTATAGTTCAATTTTCAGAAGCTTTACATGTAAAACTTATACGGTACCAATTTTGATGCACCAGATGCGCATTTCGACAAATAATGTCTCTTCAGTGATGCTCAACCGAAATGTTTGAAATCCGAAATAACTATGAAGTTTTAGAGCTATCATAGGGAAAAAACAGTGTGCCAAAAAAGTGGAGTCAAATTCGTCTAAGTATGAGAGCTATGCGTGAGAGAGATAATCTTTAATCCTGAATTTCTAAGTTTTATAACAGCAATTAAATATACATCCGTATTTTCAAGCTAGTAACGAAGTACTTAGTTACTGGGCTGTAGAGAGCCTCGGGGATTAACAGTCCACCAGCAGAAGCCTCGACCCAGGGGTCAAAATGTAAAACTTATACGGTACCAATTTTGATTATTAATTCTTAAATATTTTTGTACTACGAAAACAAACAGACATATTGTTACACTTGTTGAAACACGCAGCATAGGCTATACATGTACAGACGGCCTGAATTGGAAGAGGTCGCGTGGTTTGAAAGTTTTTAAACAAGTAGGCGGAAACCTCATCGGGCTGAGTAGCCTACCTATGATTTGGAAGATTGGAGTACTAAGATTGCTATATATAAATAGATTACATTATCAAATGTTCACTTTACTTGACAGGAATGTATAGAAGATATCCACGTCATTATCGGTGTATGATACGCTGTACTAGAATTTGATTTTAATCGTCATAGTGATAACCCGGTAGAGAAAATATGTAAAAGATCAGAGTTGACCAGTTATTGCAGTTATTTTCTACTTCACCTGGAATTGGTGTGTTGATATCGCTTGTTGTATTAAATCTTGAAGGTCTTCACCTGGGATTGGTCTGTTGATCTCGCTTGTTGTATTGAATCTTGAAGGTTATCCAATAAATTGAGTATTCCGATAACTGAAGTAAAACAACACACAAAAAACGTGTGTTATATCAAAGTGGATATACTGAAGAATTCAAGAGGATTTTTTTCCTCATATTTACTGGACGCCTTGAGGTATCTACAATAATTATAAAATACATGCTACGCCTACCTGATCAAAATATAGGACTCACAGTAGGTGTGCCTATTCGACAAATGATGCGTACTCCTCCTAGCTACCTGATCCCACCTCTGGTGTGTCCAGGGGTCCATGTTTGCCCAACTATTTATTTTGTATTGCTTATGGAATTTAGGAGATTGATTACTGCTTGTTATCTTCACTTTTCATGCATTCTTTTGATACACAGAAAAGGTAGTGTCGATGTTTTTGTAAAGGTACTACTGTAAAACAACGAAGAATAAAGTTCCATTAAAGTTTGTGATCATATGTCAAATTAATTAAAACCGGTAAATAATTTCCAATCAGATATAGGATAGACAGAGATTTCTCTGATGACTTTAGTGTTTGCACATTTATCGTGTATGGTGTAATTCTACTACCTGTATTGTTGAAAAGTTTTTATATAGCAATATTGGTGCAATGAGATACATGGATGGTATTTTTCGTTGTAAGATTTTTGGAGTAAGATATTTAAAATGACTTTTAAAACAGTATTAAGTTACAATATCATACACATTCTTATAGTCGTGATACCAAATATAAAATTGGCTAAATTCTTACTTTAAACGAGAGACAGGTTACTGACAAATAAGCTGATGTAACAGGATGTTCACAAGTTCGTTATAACGGTTTAATTTACCAGTATGATCTGTCATTGGGTGTAATGCTGTCTGAGAAGTTTTATTCCGAGACAATGTTTGGACATTGATTTGTGACTGCGGATTGCTCAGTTTACACTATCAAGACATGGGACTCAGGAGGGGTGTGGCCAGTGAGCAGGGAATGTTTACTCCTCCAGACATGTGTTTGCCTTCTCCTGGGTTTGTATTCCGTACAGAGGGTTTGAGATTGATTACCTTTCTTCATTTTCACCTTCCCATGTATTAAATTGATAACTGTTCGATCTATTTACTTTTCATCTTACACGTTACTATGCTCCCTAAATTTTGCAATTATAATGTCTCAGTGGAATTTAATCGACATCAACGATTGTAGAAGCATCATTCAGGACAACTTTTGTTTGTGTATCCTCTTTCGTTCCCGTACTTAGCAAAAGCTAAAGTTATTCAAACTACATTTTCTTACCTAAATCATTTTGAAATTCAATAATGGATCGTTTGATTTGAATTCAATTTAGTTGCAATATTTGCCGCGTTTTGAATTGTCATTTCAAAGTTCCAATAAAACTGACTTTTAAGTGCTGTGATATTTGGCAACTTACTATCTTACAATATCTAACTTTCTGCCAGTATCTTCGTCAGTTTTATAACGTATATATCAGTATTACACAGATAAGCTGCCTCTTAAACTTTGATCAGTTGCTGAGCTGTTAATTTTTGGCCGGGTTGTCCAACGTGCAAACAGCTTATAGAATGGTGAATGGTGGGTGGGCCTCTGGGAGAGCGAACATCCCTGTAATAGGGTACATACTTTGTGTAATCAACTCCTTTCTACAGGTTTCTTGGATATATTTAAGACAAGGCTTGTATTTCTCAAAACAATCTTAAACTTATTTGAGCAGTCAAACCTTTGGTGAAATATCAACCTTAAGTTCAAGATTTGACTTAACTTATAACCCATCGATTGATTTTGAAGCATTCATCCCTAGCACTAACTTCCCTTCAAAAGCATCCCGTGGGGATACGGGTTAGAATAGGTCTTCAGTACTCCTTGCTTGTCGTTAGAGGCGACTAAATGGAGTGGTTCTTCGGAAGAGATTCGCAAAGTCCGAGTCCGAGTCCCTGTGTCACAACAGGTGTGGCGCGATAAAGATTCCTCTCTGCTCAAAGGCAGTAAGCGCCGAGCATAGGCCTAAATTTTGCAGCCCGTCACCAGCAATGGTGACGTCTCCATGTTCAGAGGGACGTTAAACAATATACAATATACAATCAATTAATCCCGTTAAAATATTGCAAAGATCGGAAATAAATGCATTCATGCAAAATATAATCAAGAAATGAGTAAATTCGGAATACAAGCATGCCAACACATGCTGCAACACGAGGCTTCCGATTTTAAGGACATATCTGAAAGAGCCCTAATTCTTACGTCTAAATGCCTAACGTTTAGCGAAGGAACAATCACTACTTATGTTTACGGCTTAGGTTTGACGGATCCATGGAACGAGCGGTGCTCAAACTCACGTCCTTCCGGTCGAAGATTCTGTCACTGAAATGCTGCTACAGACCAATCTATAGATACAGTACCGGTGGATAACGGAACATAAATTTAAAAGAGGAATGGAAACCATCCTGTTGCTTGGTGACCATGATAAGGTTATTTTGGTAATTGTTGTCATTCAAGATACCAGTCTATATTAACTTTTCCAATGTGTTTGCTTTTGGTAACGTTAGAAATCTTGAACGATAGATATTTCTTTATGAATGCGTAACAGTTGTAAACAATAGACATGTGGACCTTCATAAGTAAATTTTCCTTTGGGAGAGGTTTTCTAAGTTGCTAGAACTTGTAACCAATCCCTTTGTCTACTTATACAATAAAGATTGTTCAAATCAAATCTTTATCATTAACATACGTCTATTCTCACGTTTTGTATAAGAAATTTTCATTTTGGAAATTACACGAGAGCATGGTTGCAAAGTTGCACGGCTGCATACTTTAACGCGGTTTATGAAAAGTACGCCACCGTGAAGTGCCGCAGTTCACACCCTCATGTATTTTCAGAAATGAATTTTATTTCTTAAATAAACCGCGTCTCCCTGTCACTTGTTCTCACACAAATAGACGCGGACACGTAATGGGGAAGCCACATGTCAATTATTCAGATATTAACACAAATACATGCACTACACATTGGTGAACAATTGAAATAGAAATTCGGGCGGCTATATGACGGGCGTTACACATCCGGTTTTATTGTCCTCTGGTGACAGAGACCGTTGAGAAGCGTGCGTGTCCCGGCCGGGATATGGCGTCTTATGCTGACGAAAAGCACATCAATTATATTGTACAGTTTGACGGCTCTGGTCAAGCGGAACGAGTCGACTATGAGCTTAGTTTGGCCTTAAATTGAACTGCTTGGACATCAGATCGGAACAGGACTGCGGATTTGAGATCATGGAGTTTGTGAACTATGTCTGTTTATTCTTATTAGTGGGTAAGGCATTCCTATACTTAAAAAAGTGCAACATTTCCATTTAAAAAGTATTTGTTATGGATTAAAGGATTAACTGTAGATGTAAAATTAGTAGATGATTCCAAATAGGAGATCCTTGTAAAAGAAATAGTCATATACAGTTCTTGATCAATATCAATACTCATATAGATCACAAGTAAAATTTCCTGTTTTACATTTTCCTGTTTTTCCTAATGTTAAAAAAAACTGTTTAAAATTACGTAATTCTTTAATTTTCATTATTTCTTTACTTTCATATTCCAGGTGTTGCTGTTGTATTTGCTCAGACTGGCGGTAAGTTTAAATTCAGAATTTTAAAAGAAAAGAAAAATAAGGGGGAAAATACCACTACATTTTCTTTCGTTTTTCTGTTAATTATCTTCACTTTTGCTTTTCTATTGACAATAGTGGGGAATAATTTTAGTATAACACTCTTATATTATTCATCAACATTATTTGCCAATATACATGGCGTTTTATTGTGTACTAGCTGTTAATTATGTATCAAGTAATGACCGTAAATGTCAAGCGATGGACATCTCGCCTTGACATAAACCAGGTAAATACCAAAAAGATGAAAGCATCATATTTACGTGAAAAAAGACAGCGTTGACATGTTGTTAACTCTACTGTATGTTTAAAAGTTGTTGTAATTTGTGGGTTTTTTAATTTTTATGGTTGCTTTTAATTTTTTTTCGTTTTTGCACACATTTTCAAAATGCAGTACTGGTTTTAAATATATGGCAGTTAATGTTATTTTTGATTTATTTCATTTTAGCACCCAATATATGGGGTAAGTGTCTCGGGGATGAATCTACTTGTGTATGATCCAGGAAAGCGTATATTTCACTGTGTTATAATTATATTTGTGAATTTTTAGCCCTGTGTATGGACGTTATGCGTTAATTTGATTAACGTTTTGCTTGGTTTTATTTTTACAAGATATCACGCAACATTGCTTAAAACATTCAATTATATGAACATGTCAACTACGCTAGCCATTTTTGTTTCAGAAAATTTACAATCATACATTACGTTTCAGGATAATATGAATGAAATCAGTTACAAGTTAAATAGTCACATCACTCTTCGTTATCTTCACCTTTCATACTTTGCTATTTTCGCACATTTAATATCAAATTAATCTTCCATGCTTAAAGTCAACCACATCATATCAGCAAGCGACCCAGTTTTCTGTGCCGATGTGAATCTCGTTGCATATTTAATTCACCAGATATATGTCACGTGAATTTCACGGCAGTCAATACAATATACACATAACGTCGTCATAAGAGGGATGTGTCACGTGAATTTCACGGTCGTCACTGCAATTCACACATAACGTCGTCATAATCTAAGTCATCCTGTCAAACATCTGACAACAGAATGAATGGATAGATTGCGGGTCGCCTATTTCTGTTTTCCAGAGTCGTTAAATATCACGCCGTGTAGCACGGAAATTCACGTGTCACGTATTTCCTTTTATCTGTGCATCTGTGATAAATGTTTTTTTTTCTATGTGTGTATGTATAAGTGTATATGGTGATTGAGGTCACATAATTAATGTTGCGTTAGAAAATTTACCATTTTGTGGGAATTTCAACACATTTTATTTCCATTTTTTAAGTCTTTTATATTCCAGTATTTATGTAAAGAAACTATTTCCTATATGGATTAACAGAATATTTTCGAACTTTTTACTAACTAATGTGTACCTGTAAACTATTGTCCCGTTGTGTGACCTAGTTAGTATATCAGTAATGTTAACATCATTGATCTGCGATGTAACCTAATCAACTCTCACTAAATATGTATGTGCACACTATGAAATGCATTTCGATACATGTATCAATTTGATTCGGGTTCTAGACCTCAATACAAGATTGAACCGGCGATTATATCCGCAGGGAACTGTGCAAATTCATATCTTATTTCAGGCCAATCCACAGGAAATCCCTCCTGGGACCCGAACCCCCACTTTGGCAGTTCTGGAGGGGGAGGAGGAGGGGGAGGGGGCCAACAGTCTAATAACTGGAGCGCTCAGCAGGGAGGCGGAGGCTGGTCTAGTTCTTCTCAGTCATCCAATCCCATGATGGAAGCTGCTAGTATGGCTGCCATGATGGGCCTGGCCGGAATGGGAGGAAATTCGGGCGGCGGATCTTTGGGTGGCCTTAATAATGCATTTGGTGCTATGTCTGGTAATATGATGAAAAAATAATAATTCGATATATATCATAGATACATTATTTGCAAATACAAACTGTCATTAGGCTAAATCCTTTATGACTGTTTCATACCAATTGTTAGGCCTTTTTTGCACACTGACTTGACTACGGATTACTCTGTTTACCCGGGATTTTTGAATCTCAGAACGTTATTCCATTGCAACATAACGGAGAGATAGAATTGCTTATTAAAATGGAATGTTCCCCCAAAGGTTATCTCAACTTAATCTCAAGTAGAAATATTCACTTTACAAAAAGTATCGTTACGTTTATAAAGTTCAACCTGCTACCACAATATTTGTTGTAGACCTTAACAGATTTCACCTATTTGCTCCTACAGAGGTCGGAACAGTAAAAATCAATACCATAGATGAATTCTAAATCTGAATTTCAAGCTGCCTATGGAATTATGAAGTTATTTAGAAATTGGAAGTTGTTAGGAATTTTCTTATGCCGCTAAGATTTGCCTATAAAATAATAATATTTCTCATAGACTGTCTCCAAAACAATGTTATTTCTCATAGACTGTCTCTAAAACAATGATATTTCTCGTAGACTGTCTCCAAAACAATGATATTTCTCATAGACTGTTTCCAAAACAATGATATTTCTCATAGACTGTCTCCAAAACAATGTTATTTTTCATAGACTGTCTCTAAAACAATGATATTTCTCGTAGACTGTCTCCAAAACAATGATATTTCTCATAGACTGTTTCTAAAACAATGATATTTCTCATAGACTGTCTCTAAAACAATGATATTTCTCATAGACTGTCTCTAAAAGAATGATATTTCTCATAGACTGTCTCCAAAACAATGATATTTCTCATAGACTGTCTCCAAAACAATGATATTTCTCATAGACTGTCTCTAAAACAATGATATTTCTCATAGACTGTCTCCAAAACAATGATATTTCTCATAGACTGTCTCCAAAACAATGATATTTCTCATAGACTGTCTCTAAAACAATGTTATTTCTCATAGACTGTCTCTAAAACAATGATATTTCTCATAGAGTGTCTCTAAAACAATAACATCTCTCATAGAATGTCTCTAAAACAATAATATATCTCATAGGCTGTCCCTAAAACAATAAGATCTCTCATAGACTGTGTCTAAAACAATGTTATTTCTCATAGACTGTCTCTAAAAGAATGATATTTCTCATAGACTGTCTCCAAAACAATGATATTTCTCATAGACTGTCTCTAAAACAATGATATTTCTCATAGATTGTCTCTAAAACAATGATATTTCTCATAGACAGTCTCCAAAACAATAATATATCTCATAGGCTGTCCCTAAAACAATAAGATCTCTCATAGACTGTCTCTAAAACAATGATATTTCTCATAGACTGTCTCTAAAACAATGTTATTTCTCATAGACTGTCTCTAAAACAATGTTATTTCTCATAGAATGTCTCTACAACAATAATATTTCTCATAGACTGTCTCTAAAACAATGTTATTTCTCATAGACTGTCTCTAAAACAATGATATTTCTCATAGACTGTCTCTAAAACAATGATATTTCTCATAGATTGTCTCTAAAACAATGATATTTCTCATAGACAGTCTCCAAAACAATAATATATCTCATAGGCTGTCCCTAAAACAATAAGATCTCTCATAGACTGTCTCTAAAACAATGATATTTCTCATAGACTGTCTCTAAAACAATGTTATTTCTCATAGACTGTCTCTAAAACAATGTTATTTCTCATAGAATGTCTCTACAACAATAATATTTCTCATAGACTGTCTCTAAAACAATGTTATTTCTCATAGACTGTCTCTAAAACAATGATATTTCTCATAGACTGTCTCTGCAACAATAATATTTCTCATAGACTGTTTCTAAAACAATGTTATTTCTCATAGACTGTCTCTAAACGAATGTTATTTCTCATAGAATGTCTCTGCAACAATGATATTTTTCATAGACTGTCTCTAAAACAATGATATTTCTCATAGACTGTCTCTAAAACAATAAAATTTCCCATAAACAATAGGATTTCTGATAGATTTCCAATGATAGTTTCATACACCTCCCCTGAAACAATAGAAACTCAACTTAAGAGTTTAATATCGGTACTTAGAAGTGAAAGTCACTGATATTTCGAATATGACCTTAGAAACTGAGGTCCCATGTCGTGGCAGGCGGTGTCACGTTAACGAACCCTCGATAGTACTGCTCTAAGCGCTGGACATATGCCTAAATTTGTGGGACTTCACCTACAGTCGGTGACGTCTCATTTTGAACATTCTCAGGAGAGTGTAAAAAAAAAAAAAAAAAAAAAAAAAAAATCAAAATCAAAAAACAAATAAACCAAATATAGTATCTCCCTGAATGTCCGTTCTATTTTTGGAATGTCTATTGCATATTTAAGAATGTTTGTGCCATTTTAGTAGTATTAGTTGCATTTTCTGGAATGCCGATTTTATTTTCAGGAAAGGCTGTTCCAATTTTATAAAAATGTGTGTTCTGATTTAAGAAAATCTGTTCTATTTCTAGGAATGACTGTTCTATTCTTTTAAATGTGTGTTCTAATTTTAGGATAATTTGTTCTATTTTTAGGAATGATGAATCCCATGAACCCAATGTCGTTAATGCTGAGCATGCAAGCGAGAACCATGGGAGGTAACTGCGTTATACCACACTGCATGCACGGATATTTTCACTGTGTATTATTTTCGCCCGTACACTTTAGATTTGATGTTTTTATTGGCAGAATTTTAAAATTGCGTTGAGTGTTAGCTTCGTTAGTTTCATGTTCACATCGAACCTTAGCACAGCTAGTGATTGTTAGTGTTTGTCAGACGCCTTGACAATCAATTGTCTTTCGGGTAATGTGTGGTATGTCGTCGCAGCCTGAGTAAATACTCTTGAATCCAGGACCAGTTTGGATATAGGCAAATCGGGTGAAAATAAAACGGGATCGAAAATGTCCGCGTATCGTAAGTCAACAGTTGTCAATGCGTGACGTTGGTGGCTGAGTGGTTAAGACTATCGACCGTAAGGTCGTGGGTTCACGTCCTGGCCGCGGCAGGGCCGGCGTTGTGTCCTTGGGAAAAGCACTTTATATGAATTTCCTCACTCCACCCAATTGTAAAAGGGGTACCTGGCTATAGACAGTGAAAGCTATTGTCAGAATGTTAGTGCTCTAGCGTTTGTAATGGCAGCTTGCACTGTATGCTTCCTAGGAGGCTGAGAAAGTTCTAGATTGATATAAGGTCTGCTGGGGTAATAATGCATTGGAACGCGCTTTGAGCAGCACACGCTAGAAAAAGCTATATATAAGAAACCAATCAATATTATTATTATTAAAGACTCTTCTGAGAGAAATTAGTCATCTTTTTTTCAGACATCAATGTATAATAATTAATCATTTTGCAAAACAGATAACATCATATCAATCAACCCAGTACATCAAATGTCACTGAAGGTGCATTGTATTGTTAAGAATATCTATGTTATCTTTAGGGAATGTATGCTATTTTTCAATAAATATCTGCACTATTTTCCATTATGCAGTAGTTTTTAGTTTGTAAGTTGAAAGTTATTGGTGAAAATGACCGTTAAATTCTGGGGTCCGTGTTTGCTCAATTCTCTATTTTGTATTGCCTATAGGAGTTATGAGATTGATCACTGTTCGTTATCTTCACCTTTATAGGAGTTATGAGATTGATCACTGTTCGTTATCTTCACCTTTATATGAGTTATGAGATTGATCACTGTTCGTTATCGTCACCTTTATAGGAGTTATGAGATTGATCACTGTTCGTTATCTTCACCCTTATATGAGTTATGAGATTGATCACTGTTCGTTATCTTCACCTTTATAGGAGTTATGAGATTGATCACTGTTCGTTATCTTCACCTTTATATGAGTTATGAGATTGATCACTGTTCGTTATCTTCACCTTTATAGGAGTTATGAGATTGATCACTGTTCGTTATCTTCACCTTTCATTGAACTAATCATTGATATATTTTCTTTTTGACAGATAACTTTAACCCAAGTAAGTATACATGTGTGCTCTAAAACAAAGAATATGTCTATACACTGTTATTTCTTATGACTATTGTGATGTCATATCCTGTCTCGTGAGTGGTGTCATAAATATATGTTGCGCTTCATGAAAAGTATATCAATGTGAAGCGTTGCAATTCATAATCTCCAGCATTTTCAAAATCCGAAATTTATTTCTTTTGACATTTTGATTTTATTTCTTCGTGTAAATTCATTGATTTTTCAAAGATGATACCGATTCATCTTGATTTTTCCTGAAATTTTGTTTGACATTTTAGTCCTTTGGCCAATAATTAAAAACAAATCATTCATTTAAAAATAACAGTAATGTTAGCAAGTTGTTTTACTCTCCCACAATATGCACATAATATCCCCCCCATTTGAGTGGAAACAGGCCATTATTTCTTTCTAGTTTACCAACAATTAGCCTTTTTATATGTACTTCGTTAGAAGATGCATTGAGTTGATGTAATTATTAATTTGTTTTGCTTATGTTGTGTTGAGAGTAGCTGAAACACAAAATGATGCGAATAAATTGCAAGTAAATTTCAAATGCAAAAGAGTAAAATTTAATACAATTTAGCTCAATAGGAAACACAATGACACCAAGTTTTCTTTTCAATTTCGTAATTGCTTTAAATGTTAAAAATGAAAAATATGCCTCCAGAAAATTGACAATATTGCAAAATCAGCTGCGAACCTGTTTATTTTATTCTTAATTCACCCTAAACCTTTCAATTTGCAGGTCCACCTGAAGTTGTCTACACGCCAAACCGTAAGTCATTATCTCAATTTGCTATATGAATTGTAAAGTAGCATACGTGTTTTATACCAATTGTTAAGACGTTCTTTTCATTCTGATTTTAACTACGGATTACTTCCTGATCAGAATATAGGGCTTAAGGTGGGTGTGGCCGGTCAGTTTAAGGGGAACAGAGGGTGAATATTCTCCTAGACACCTGGTCCCTCTTCGTGTTTGTCCAACTCTGTTTTATAAAAAAGAATATGAGATCGCATATGGTTTTTATATCTTTCAATTGATTCAATCCGCAAGACTTTGTTCTGCATGTCACCAGGGTTTGTTTTTAGATTGAGGGAGGCTAATGGCAAACAACTTAATATTAGTTTGTGCAGTCCCGTTTAATGCCAACATTTCAGAAATTCTATTGATGTTATAAAAATCTAGTTTGCCAAATAAAACCAGCCATTGGGTCACATGCTGTCTAACATGACTCATATCTATTCTTAAGGTGTTCTTTATACACTGATTTTAACTACGGATAATTCCGTTTACCTGCGCAGGATATAGGGCTTACGGCGGGTGTGACTGGTCAACAGGGAATGCTTACTCCTCCTATGCACCTGATTCCATCTCTCCGTGTTTGCCTTACTCAGCTTGAGAGGATTATGAGATTAATCACCATTATATCAGCTCTTCATGCCATTACATTGACAATATCTTAATAAACACCGATTTTCTGGAGTTATATCACAGACCGTGTTTCAAACTTCCCCTTATTCAGTCTATAAAATAATTCGTTGAAGATTCTTTTTCTGACCATTGGATTCTTTGATCTTTTTCAGAGTGTCCATCATTTACCACGTTTAGACAATGTCAAATCAACCCCTGTCCTCTACGGTGTAAGAGATACCCAGCCGCGAGATGTGTGTAAGTACTGCGAGTCATTTCTGTATTCTTAGTCGAAATCCACAACCAATATTTGACATGGAATTCGATATCAGTTGTAAAGCGTAATTTCATTTGTGGACTGACTTAATTAAGCAGATGACATCAAAATATACCGTACATTCCATTCAATGACGCTAACCTGCTTCGTTTATAGAGAGTTTGATGCGTATACAATATGAAATACATCATCATGTCTTTTTAGATATGTAGCAAAATCTTTTGAAATCAAAAACTTTCAGATTTACTTTATTTAGTCCAAAATGCAGTTTTAGCGAAAATTAATATGAAAAAAAAAACCAACTTCTGCTTTACTTTAACCCGCTATCTACAAATCAACAGTGGACGTGATGTCCTACTGAGTTACTCAGCTATGCAATCAAATCTGAAATGAATAGATAGATATTGCTGATATCTATATTTTCATTCATGTGTTAAAAGCTGGTTAGCCATAATTAAGATTTAGGATACCTCCTTAACCTAGCGCTTTTTCCAAATACATCTTGTTATGTTCATTTTGTTTCAAATTCATCGTAAAGCATATTGTTTCTACAAAACAAACACGACGTCATAGTTACATTTGCATACACATAAAAACCGACTCTGATGTCATCAATCTACACATATTTGAGGTTATGGAAATAGCCGAGTGACTACGAATGGTCCATGTCGTCACAAGTGCATTACATTGCTATCTTTGCAGAACAAATCCTTGTGGGGGATGTGCTCCGGAATGGTATCAAGCGGGAAACAGAATAATTGACTGTGATTAAAGAAGGTAAAACGATACAAGAGAAAACGTAACAGCTGTTACCATAAAAATCGAAGTACTGAAAGTTCTGAGGGACAGAGAAAGGAGGAGCATTGCATCGGTGTTAATGATAAATTTGTCAAAGAAACAACGTTTTATAATACACGAACGTCTTTCTTTAATATCAACAGGTCGTAGATTTACTACTTCATACAAATGAAAGATTTAGCCTGTTAAACAATCATCAATATTTATGTTCAAATCCCATACTCTTTGTTATTTCTTTCTTTAAAAAAAACGAGATATTCTTTAATTTCCAAAATAAGTACACAGATTTTTTTTCGCTTGCAGACACCAAATCAATGGACGGGAGGACGTTGTGTGACACACCAAACCATAATCTTATTTATGCCGAGTCATTCCAAACCGGCGTCAATTTCTCACCGTCGTGATATTCCTTACAGAGAACTTCATTTTGTTTTATTGCTATTGACTTGGAATTTTAAAAAAAGGGATTATCTCCCCTGGATAATCAACGAAACCCTAGAGTTTGAATCTTTTGACTGTCTTATAAACATTATCTGAATATGACTTCTGCTTCTCTTAAATATCAATGCATATTAAATATGCAAAGGTATGTTCTATTATTCTCTTTTGTTATATATTTTTATATGAATCTTAATAAAAAGATTATTAATTTGTTAATATAGTACAATTGTTGTGTTTTTTTTGCAAATAACATTGAAATTTTGTTTTCCCGGGAATCGCTCTTTTATGAATGAACGATAAAACCAAGAAAAACGTTAAAAGAAACACGTTGGTATAACAGCATGAGAATTAAAAACAAAACAACGCATGTTTCCTGTCTACCGGATCACTCAGGTCTCTAGCAATCTGATCCCAATATCGTATATCCAGGGGTATGACCGGTCAACAGGGGATGCTTACTCCTCCTAGGCACCTGATCCCACCTCTGGTATGTCCAGGGGTCCGTGTTTGTCCAACTCTTTATTTTGTATTGCTTTTAGGAATTATGAGTTTGATCGGTGTTAGTTGTCTTCATCTTTCATTAGCTTGGAATGCATTGAACAGATTATTTCCACAAAGCGAAAATTAAAGATAAATATTTCCAAAAATGACGGGAAAATACAGATATGAAATTAATATGATCAAGTTTGCGAGTTAGTTTAGATTAAACCTTTAACACTAATAAGTGATGCAACAGAGAAATACTATTTTCTACCTCCAGGATTATCTAAGGAAAGCATTTCGCAAATTTCATGGTCGTTATAACGACCCAGTTTGTAAATGCACCCTATCACTGGGTCAAATACTATCTGACATGCTCTTTACACACTGCTTCTGACTAAGGATAACTCCGTTTTCCTGATCAAGATATAGGGCTCACAGCGAGCGCGACCGGTCAACAGGGGTTGCTTGCTCTTCTTGGGCACCCGATATCACATTTTGTGTGTCTAGGGGTCTGTGTTTGTCCAACTCTCTATTTTGTATTACTTATAGGAGTGATGAGATTGATCACTGTTCGCGATCTTCTCCTTTCATCCACATTCTGCTTTGGATATCCACATTTATTGAATTAGTCATAAAAAGTGTTTCTTCTTGAAGAAAAACCCAGAAGAGATCCACATGAGACGAATTTATTACGAAACATACAATAAATCATGTTATTTACATTTCGTATCAAATAGACCTATCTATAGAAGGAATGTGGTTTGCTAAAGGAAGAGTCAAATGTGTCAAAAAATGTGATAATATATGGATAACAAATGTGTCATAAAATGAAAATGGCAATTCATCTACTGTTCTGAGATGCTGATTTGAACCGGGTACATACAATAGTGTTGCAGAGTTAAAGATTTGTTTTAAAAAGATCTTAAAGGATTTTAAAACAATCAATTGTAGTTTGATGAAGATGCTGCTGAAGAAATAAAGCAACATATTGTAAACGTTTCTATGGAATTATGATCTGAAGGTATAATCATGTCTCTCGTTTATAATGTTGTAGCGGGTTATGACGTAACTGGTGAAAATCGTGAACATGGGCTCTTGAACTCTTCACTATGATAATGTTCTCAGTTGTGGTGAAGAACGCATCCCCCCCCCCCCCCAAAAAAAAAAAAAACCAAAACAACAAAACAATCATATATTTTCGTTGAGCTAAGTCTTCGTGGCTCGGGAGAAGGATTGATAAAGTTAAACCTTGAAAAGCGTTACTAACTCACACTAAGTTCTCTTTATTGCAGATTAGATAACTCGGTTTGACGCAATAGTCACGTGATGACACATTTTGACGAACCATTTGCGCAAAACATTGATGTCAATATAATACTATAGAGTTTAGTGTTTCAATCATTTCGTGTTACTTCACATACTTGTAAACATGTACAATGAAGCTGACATTGTTTTGTCTATTGGATGTATTAAATTATCAATAACATACTGCAGTACCCATGTAATGTTTCATATTGTCCTAGCTGTTGGATGCAAAGCTCAGTTATAACCGTCGTGAGAAATCGTAAAGTTAGGAAAAAAGACTTGCTTTAATAATCAGAGTCGGCGATTTTTCAATCCATTAGTTTCCCTTTCACCAATTTCAGGAGAAAGCTGCCATCATACCTAAACCACCAAGGCCTCCACCCATTATTCCCCCGAGTCCTCCCCCCATCAGTCCGCCCCCCATTCCACCCATTCCAAGTCCTCCCATCATGCCCATGGAGCCTAAACCACCAAGGGTATTTAACCCTCCTACACCCATCATTCCCCCGCCAAACATTCCCGCTTCAGCCATGTCACTCATCATATCCATCCGTGTGTCCATCATGTCTGAGATATGGTTTTGCATGTTGCTTGCTGCAGCAACGGTCGACGCAGAACCAAGGACTGTCGCTCCCCTAACACTGGCTATATTAGCAGTTGGTAATGCCTTCGCCACAGCCGATGGTGATGGTCGTGGCGGGGGCTGCGCTCGAACAACAGGAGAAGCTTGAAATATAGATGGTGATCTTGGGACCTTGTTAAGCAGAGATGAAGCTCCAAACCGATCAGATGATTTTGTCAGCAAGGACTGGGTGTGTCCTGTGCTTGCATTATCTTTCCCTGACGTCGTGGATGTTCTCTTCACCGTTATTTTCACGGAAGTATTGGGCGTCTCTTTCCTTGCTTGTCTGATTAATTTATCGTTCAGTGCTTTGTCTCGTGAAGGCGTCTGAAATCCAATTCCGCTCTTAAATGAGCCCTGTGTGTCAGGTAGCTGGTTTCCTCTAAGCGCATCTAAACGTCGTTGAAGATTCTGAATCGCCGCTGATCTGCTCAGTACTTTTGTATTGCTGGGTTCTGTCAACAATAAAACCACACTAGTGATGATTATCATTTGCTTGTACGTTATTTTTTTAGGTCAATAATTCATGAAATATAGCGATCACAAACTTAAACCTGGAATTAATTACGCTGTGCTTTACACATTGGTTTTGACTACGGATTACTCCATTTACCTGATCAAAATAAAGGGCTCACGGCGGATTTGGCCGGTTGGCTGGGGATGCTTACATCTCTATGTCAACTGATCCCAACTCAGGAATATCTAGGGATCCGAATTTCACCAAATCTTAATTATATATTCCTTTTATATTTTAGATTCACCAATGTACGTTATTTTTACCTTTTCAGGTGAAGTACAATGTGAGCATGGAAACCAATGATGTCTGCCAAAATTGGTATCATCTTCCCAAATATCTAAATTTAGATTGTAATCATATATAAGATATTTTCATAGTGAAAAGGTGAAGATAACGAAAAGTGCTCAATATGTGAAGGAGTAAATATCCCCTGTCGATCGATCACACCTGTCATGAGCCACCTTTCTCACTCAGGTAAACGGAGTAATCCGTAGTCAAAATGAATTTGTAAAGAATCTAACGAACTGGAATTGGTTTGCAACACGTTAGGCAACGTTTGATCTATTAACAGTTGTATTGGTAAATCAAATTACACATATTGAAATTTGCTGGTCAACTGAAGTGTGATGCATTCTGTAGAGGTTCGTATTGATAAGTGTGATGCATTCTGTAGAGGTTAGTATTGATAAAATCGCTAATTTCGCAGGTTAATGGTTTTCATGCTGACACTCACAAAATCTCCACCAAAACGTCATACATCCGTCATTGCTATACAACACCTTTGTAAATGTCACGTTTAGGTAATTAGAACATCAACGGCGTCGTTAGGTAAATTACTAACATACAGACGTCATATTTAAACAGTTACCATAGAAATACCATTGTTACATACTTATCATTCAAACATTATAATCATAGTATTACACTTTAGCATACAAATATAACGGATAATTATGATAGCAACATTGATAACTGCATGCAACAGACAAACCTTATCAGATAACAACCACATCATAGGATTAGATAACTTGTGTGAGTTGTGAGATTGGTTAATGTTCACCATCTTCGCCTTTTCATGCTGACTTCAATCGATGCAAGGTGAAGATAACGAACAGTGATCAATCTCATAACTCCTACAAGCAATACAAAATAGATAGTTGGGCAAACACGGACCCCTGGACACACCAGAGGTGGGATCAGGTGCCTAGGAGGAGTACGCATCCCCTGTTGACCGGTCACACCCGCCGTGAACTCCACATCCTGTTCAGGCCCTGTAAAACATACTGTGCTTTACCTGCTCCCGGACAATGAAAAGTGAAGATAACGTACATTCTCATTAAAAGAAGGGAAGCACAGACTGCTGGACGCATCAGATGTGGGAGCAGGGGCGTTATCTTTATAAGACGCCTATTCTTGTCCTACAATAGTCTGGTGATAAACAGTGTGATGAATCTTACGTGAAATGGACGGTCTAGGAGCTGCCATCCTGTCCAGCAGCGATGCCATGTTAAAAGAAGATGTTGGAGATCCGCGCCCGAGGAGATTCTTAGATCGGAGGAGATTGAGACCAGGATCCGTCTGTCCCACCCCCGACATCAATCCACCACTCAGTCCGCCCCCAAGAGAAGATGTACCGAAGGATCCACCACTCAGTCCGCCCCCGAGAGAAGATGTACCGAAGGATCCACCACTCAATCCGCCCCCGAGAGAAGATGTACCGAAGGATCCACCACTCAATCCGCCCCCAAGAGAAGATGTACCAAAGGATCCACCACCCAATCCGCCCGCAAGAGAAGATGTACCGAAGGATCCACCACCCAAGTTCATTGATGTTCCCAAGCCTTTCCCAACTAATTGTTGTAGCTGATTGTTGATTAAAAGACGTTCCAGTAGTTCTTGAAAAAAAGAGAAATTTTATTCGCGAGTTCAGCGTGACATGTAATGTAAAACTGCAAAACACTATCCCAACACTAAACCTGATTTATTTTACAAACTGTGTAAAATTAGAAACAAAAACGTATAATGGATCCAGCAAATATAATTTTCAACGACATCATCAATATTTGTAAGAACAGATAACGTCACATCATAGAAATAATCAATTTCTCTCTTTTTCTAAGTAACACAAATAATTTTAAAATGTATCCTGTCACAAAGAAAACTGCAGAAATAGCTAAATACAAGCGACTTGAATCAGATATATACATACTCTGTCGAAGGCCTGTGACACTGCCGCCTGTAAGTTAAAGAAAATTAAAAATTAATTCATCAATATTTCGCGGATTCTTTGCTGTTTTACTAATGTGAAGACACCCATGAAAATTATTAAATGATTAACTCATCAATGCAAGGTGAAAATAACGAACAGCGATCAATCTCATAACTCCTATTAGCAATACAAAATAGATAGTTGGGTAAACACGGAGCCCTGGACACACCAGAGATGGGATCAGGTTCCTAGGAGGAGTAAGCATCCCCTGTTGACCAGTCACACCCGGCGTGAGCCCTATATCTTGATCAGGTAAACGGAGTTATCCGCAGTCAAAATCAGTGTGCCAAGAACGGCTTAACAATCGGTATGAAACACGTCAGACAGCATTTGACCCAATGCGAGGTTGTTTTGGCGAACTAGATCATTATAACGACCATAGAATTTGCGAAATGCTGACTTCAATCGAGACTGTTGAAACCACTGTACCATCAACTTGTTTGTCAGTAGCTTACTTCTATTTTAAAACTTACTATACGCAGAACAAGCTCTTGGATATCGAATCAGTTAAGATATATAAACACCATATGTCGATTCATATGTCGATTTGATATATCCCTGTGAGCTCGAAATAAAGGACACCACAGAGTCGTCCACTTCTGCTTCATACTTAGATATTTTATTGAAAGTAGACATTAACGGCAAACTGACAACTCAACTATATGACAAACGGGATGATTTCAGCTTCTCCATCGTCAACTTCCCACATTTATGTAGCAATATTCCATTATCACCTGCATATGGTGTTTATATATCTCAACTGATTCGATATGCAATAGCTTGTTCTGGGTATAGTCAGTTTTTAAATCGAGGTAAGCTACTGACAAACAAGTTGATGGTACAGGCATTTCAACAGTCTCGATTGAAGTCAGCATTTCGCAAATTATATGGTCGTTATAACGATCTAGTTCGTCAATACAACCCCGCATTGGGTCAAATGCTGTCTGACGTGTTTCATACCGATTAAGCCGTTCTTGGCACACTGATTTGACTGCGGATAACTCCGTTTACCTGATCAGGATATGGGGCTCACGGCGGATGTGACCGGTCAACAGGGGATGCTTACTCCTCCTAGGCACCTGATCCCACCTCTGGTGTGTCCAGGGCTCCATGGTTGCCCAACTATCTATTTTGTATTGCTTGTAGGAGTTATGAGATTGATCACTGTTCGTTATCTTCACCTTACATCACAAGCTTTGACATAGAAAAACGAAAGAATGAAATTACTAATGACTTGTGATTTAATCACTTGAAACTTTCGCGGATAATAGATATCTTAATTCTAAAATGCTTTCGAATAGTTTCGTTGGTCGGCGTTACTTCCGCTCTTCACAGGATATGATGAAAGAAATCGCATACTTCGTTTGCTCATTTTCTTTTCAGGAAAGAGTATAGATATATTCTTGAAATTTGCAAGGATGCTCCACATGCTGTCTGTATTTTTTCCGTCACTTCCGGTCTAAACAGGAAGTGGTTTAAAAATCTGCAACAATCAGATTTTGTCGAGACAATTTCTCAGAGTTGGTTTGATTGATTTTGTTGTTATTTTCAGAGATGATAGAAAATTACAATACCCTTAGATACATATTTCATTTTTTTTTTCAAAATTCACTTTCGTTCAGAGAAATATGTAAAATTTTCGTTCTATAAAGCGTCATTTTGTCCGGGGGTAACCAAAAAAAAAAAAAAAAAAAAAAGCGATAAAGATAATCGAGTGAAAGTTTTAGGAATGATATATCTATCAATTGTATAATGCTTTTTCTTTTATGTTAATGAAAGTAGAACCATCTAGATTTTCTAGAGTTTCGTAAATTTTGTTTTTCGAAATTCACTTCCGGCCGGTAGTAACCCCCCACTTTTTCTTTCTTCAGTCTATTTCTTTTTGTTGAGAACCCCTTCAAATAGAGACTTGAAACTTTCAGGGAATGTAGACAGTAGAGAGTGGTTGTGATATATTGGAAATCACATCTAAATATTACTTCCGGTCGTCACCGGAAGTTACGAGAAATGAGTAAGAATTTCAATCATGTGTTTCCAATTTTTTAGTTATTCTAAAGGACATCCGAGATAAGCATTTGTTTAATTGTTGATTACAAGCTGGTTCAAGAAATGCATTCTGCTGGTGGATTGTTAGTCCCCGAGGGTCTCTACAGCCCAGTAGCTAAATACTTCGTTACTAGCTTGAAAATACGGATGTATATTTAATTGCTGTTTAAAAATTTAGAAATTCATTTCAAAATTAAGGATTATCTCCCTCATGCATATCTCTTATCCTTGGACGAATTTGGCTCCACTTTTTTGGCACGCTGTTTTTGGCTATATTTAGCTCTAAAACTTCATTGTTATTTCGGATTTCAAAGATTTCGGTTGAGCATCACTGAAGAGACATTATTTGTCGAAATGCGCATCTGGTGCATCAAAATTGGTACCGTATAAGTTTTACATTATGACCCCTGGGTCGAGGCCTCTGTTGGTGGACTGTTAGTCGCCGAGGGTCTCTACAGCCCAGTAGCTAAGTACTTCGTTACTAGCTTGAAAATACGGATGTATATTTAATTGCTGTTTTAAAATTTAGAAATTCATTTAAAGAATGAATGTCTAATATCCCCAATATATGTATCGCTACCTACTGTTTGAAGATGAGGACTTTAAGGCTATCGTTTTAACACCAAAATCACGGTTTTTACATGGACAGCATGTCCTGTGCGCTAGTATAATCCATTCATTATATTCCCGTATGACGTCATTTTATAATTTATTTTTCTTTCCTTCTATGTCAGAACCCCAGAGGATGATGACTGTTTCTTTTTTAAACTTCCTAGATAACCTCCACAACATGGCGACCAAAAGGAAGTAACTTTCACTAAAATATCATCAATCGAAAACTATCTACAACGACTAAAGAAATTCTACAAGAAACTCTGATACATGACCAGAGTTGTCGTTCTTTTATTGGAAAATTAGAGAAGATGCCATTTTTCTCAGTAAAACTACCTGGAAACAGTATAGATATGTTACTGAAGAAAAAAATAGCAAATTGCCATGGAATGATATTATGATGTACGCCTAAACGTTATTTTCGTATTCGTCGAAAACAGAACAAAAGGAAATGATATCAACGTTTCATTTTACTATTGTTATCATCTATATATATACAAAATCACTCTCATTTACTGCTTTACATACACGATCTATATATACAAAATCACTCTCATTTAATGCTTTACACACCCGATTTATGTTTTTCCCCATTTCAACGCTTAATGCAGAAATAAAATGGTAAACTATTAATACTAAATAGTTGATATTTTCCATGAAAAATGTATTATTTATAAAAGAAAATGTTGTCAGGGACAGTGGTTCCTGTGTGTTACAAGCATGTGTCCGATAACCATAAGCGATCTGTAGTTTTATAAAGCAACAGTTTTATTTTAAACTGTTGCTATTAAAAATTGGGTTTTTAGCAAGTTTTCATAGATTATTATTCTTTTTGATAATTTATGAGGTTTACATATAGTTCTGTTTATGTTTTTCTGACATCTGTAAGACAATGGCAAAATACATATTTTTTATTGCCTTAAATTAAGAGACAATCAAAATGGGAGCATACATTCACACAGATAATGGTCTACTTAATGGTGGTGATATAATGGTCATAGAACATGGTGTTAATAATCCCTCTGAAAAGTGGAGATTCACTTCTCTGAGAGAGAGAGAGAGAGAGAGAGAGAGAGAGAGAGAGAGAGAGGGAGAGAGAGAGAGAGAGAGAGAGAGAGAGAGAGAGAGATAACCAGATATATAGAAAGATAGAAACAAACTGAGAAATAGAGAGAGATGGTAGGTGTTATGAATATACCTGTTGCATATATCACTGGAAACAATCTTCGTTACGTCGGATGTTAAACATGTTAAGCATATCTGTGCTGACATAAAGTGATATAAATCACATAAAGAAATTGTCAGGTGATTGATACCAAAACATAAAACAGGAAGCTCAACGGTGATGACGAGCGGGAAAAATAGTCGTGATGACGCGCGAGAAAAATATTGATGCACTACTTGAACTCCATACATAGGTGTTACAGTGTTAGAAATGCCAAGTAATGTTGTATTTCCTGTCATTAACATGCAATTAGGGGATCTACTGATTTCAAATGAATGAATGCATTACCTATAGGAGTTATGAGATTGATCACTGTTCGTTACCCTCACCTTTTATAGGAGTTGAGATTTTATTGAATGCAGACATTAACGGCAAACTGACAACTCAACTGTATGGCAAACGGGATAATTTCAGTTTCTCCATCGGCAAATTCCCATATTTATGTAGCAATATTCCATTATCACCTACATATGGTGTTTATATATCTCAACTGATTCGATATGCAAGAGCTTGTTTTGCGTATAGTCAGTTTCAAATCGAGGTATGCTACTGACAAACAAGTTGATGGTACAGGGGTTTCAACAGATGCGATTGAAGTCAGCATTTCGCAAATTCTATGGTCGTTAATACGATCTAGTTCGTCAATACAACCTATCATTGGGTCGGATGCTGTCTGACGTGTTTCATACTGATTGTTAAGCCGTTCTTGGCACACTGATTTTGACTATGGATCACTCCGTTTACCTGAACAGGATATAGGAATCATGGTGGGTGTGACCGGTCGACAGGGGATGCTTACTCCTCCTAGGCACCTGATCCCACCTCTGGTGTGTCTAGGGGTCTGTGTTTGCCCAACTATCTATTTTGTATTGCTTATAGGAGTTATGAGATTGATCACTGTTCGTTATCTTCACCTTTCATTGATCACTGTTCGTTATCTTCATCTTTCATTACATGAAATCCGGGATTTTGGTGATATAGAAATTAGTGAATTTATTGACATGAAATGAGTTTAATGTATCAAAATATAATTATTACATGTATGAAAAAAGATAATGAATGTATTAGTATGAAATTGGTAAATCTTTTAATACAAATTTAGTAAATATTTCAAAACGAAATGAGATTACTTTAATTCATTAATGTTAATGTATTACAACAAAATTGGTGAATCTATTAAAAAAAATTAGTTAATCTATCAATCTGAAATTAGTAAATATATTAACATGAAATTAGGGGTTTTGTCAGTATGCAGAATCTAAACCAATTTTGACTCATTCGAGTTACAATACAATCACGTAATTCTAACTAAAGTAGATCTACTCTCACGTTAGTTATGAATATAAATGACTTCAAGTAAAAAAAAATTCAGATCAAATTACAGATATAATTTAATTTAATCATTAACCAAAGTAAAATGTTTATATTGCTGCCTTTTTTAAAGATGTCAGCCATGAATAAACAGAAGTATTTGTCAACATAAAAAAAGACATGTTTCATTAAGCAGCAAAACAAAAGTACCCGAAATCGGTTAAAATGACAAAATCGTTATTTCCAAAGTTTCAAACATCTGTTACTTTATAAAGATAAAACTGTCTAATCCTGCCTAATCTGATACCTGCTTAATTCGACACCTGCCTAATCCGATACCTGTATAATCCTTTTTCAATATACATTCTGACTCTTATTGTCATTTTCAATTTCATATTTGTATTTATATCCGCACTGTTTATTCCGAAACACCGTGTTTTCCGACATTTATTTTGGATGTTAGGGAAATCTGTATCTATGATGCCCCGATACCAATTGATAGAAAACTGAATGCGAGTAGTTGTTGATACCTAATTACCAAATGAGGCGTATCTAAATGTGTTTTATACTGATATGAGGTCTATCTACATGTGTTTTATACTAATATGAGGATATCTACATGTGTTTTATACTGATATGAGGCGTATCTAAATGTGTTTTATACTGATATGAGACATATACATGTGTTTTATACTGATATGAGCTATATCTACATGTCTGGTGCATCAAAATTGGTACCGTATAAGTTTTACATATGAGACATCTAAATGTGTTTTATACTGATATGAGGCATATCTACATGTGTTTTGTACTGATATGAGGCATATCTACATGTGTTTTATACTGATATGAAGTATATCTACATGTGTTTTATACTGATATGAGGCATATCTACATGTGTTTTATACTGATATGAGGTATATCTACATGTGTTTTATACTGATATGCACGTAATCGGATACTTTTACGTTACTCTGTTAAAACTTTCTGTCGCGAACTCCGTCATTAAATCAGGTGTAGGTATGTGGATTTTATTTTTCATTAATGAAGAGATTCCGTGCTGCATTTTAACAATAATTCATCATATCAACTGACATCTACAGAAAGTTTGTAAGTATGAATAAAAATATAAAGAGATGTTACAATGCTGGTTTATAAGGACATTTACGATATCATACATGTACTATTCTATTGAGACATTTACGGTAAAAATGCCAGTTTATTGGGACATTTAGGGTAAGTAGCTGTCTTCGTTGGGACATTTACGCTAAAATACCGGTTAAGAGGGACATTTACGGTCAAATATTGGTTTATAGGGACATTTACGTTATAGTGCCAGAATATGACGGGGAAATTTACGTCCGAATGATTGCCGCCTAGCTGTTGTTTGTTGCACTCCCTGTGATCACCATAATTAAATGTTTACTAACATAATCAACATGTCAATTAACAGAGTACTAGATGGCATCCATGTAAACGGTAAAAAACAGTGGCGGCTGTGTTCCTAAAAAAATATACAAGATACAGAAACCGACATCGTGTCACATGTACATGGAATTGAATTTTTCCAACACCCACGCAAATAGATAAAAAAAAAACCCAACCCAAAACAACAAAAAGTTAAATGGACGAAAACAATTTATGTAGTAAAGTTATAGAATGGAAAAAGAAAACATGAATATGAAGAAAAATGATCAATCTCCAAACTCCTATAAGGAATAAGAAAATAAAAAAAGGGAAATCTCAGACTCCCGGACAAATCAATTATGGGATCCGATAGGAGGAACAATCATCCACTGTTAAAACCGGGGGGAGTCCCATGTAGCGATCAGGTAAATAGAGTAAACAAAAAATCAAGAAATAATCAAGAGAGTGTTTCTGACATTTCAGTTTGCCACAACTATTTACACTGTAGTGTCTATTCAATCTCACCGCTGAAAATCATGAAAACAGCGGTCATTGTTTTGTGGTTCCCTGTCCAGCATACCTAACACAACTCTCCGTCTCCCTTAGCTCACACAGGTAGACAGATATATTATCTTGATATTTCACAGCCTAATGGCCAATCAAAGTTTTATTCATCTGACACAGATGTGTATGAGCTCGATCGCGTGGTAGTCTAGGGGTTTATCCTTCGTTCACACCTTGTATTACTTTACAATATGATAACGAATATTGATCAATATCAAAACTCCTATGGAGAACACAATATCAAGAGTTGGGAACACGCGGACCCCTGGAAATACCAGATGGAGGACCAGGTGGCTAGGACGAGTAAGACCTGTAGACCGGTCGCACCCATAGTGAGCCTTATATAACAGGCTAAACATTGGTATGAAAGAAGCACGACAACATTTAAATCAATGACATGTTGTATAGTCGAACTTGATCATTATAACACCCATATATTTGAAATATTGATTTTAAAAAAAGAATGCTTACATACATACAGCTATACAATATAACACCCATATATTCGAAATATTGATTTTAAAAAAGAATGCTTACATACATACAGCTATACAATACTGTTTATTACCAGACTTCATGTCATAATCCACATCAGTTAATGTTTCATAATAAAGGTGAAGATAACAAAGAGCTATCAATCTCATAACTCCTATATGTAATACAAAATAGAGAGTTGGGCAAACATGGATCCCTGGACACACCAGAGGTAGGATCGGGTCCTTAGGAAGAGTAAGCATCCCTGTCGACCAGTTACACCCGCGGTGAGCTCTGTATTCCTGGTAAACGGAGTTATCCGTAGTCAAAATCAGTGTGCCAAGAACCGTCTAACAATCGGTATGAATGTGATAAATTAACTGCTACTGAATCATCTACTGATAGTTCAGGGGGTGTATAAATTAACTGCTACTGAATCATCTACTGATAGTTCAGGGGGTGTATAAATTAACCGCTACTGAATCATCTACTGATAGTTCAGTGGGTGTATAAATTAACTGCTACTGAATCATCTACTGATAGTTCAGGGGGTGTATAAATTAACTGCTACTCAATCATCTACTGATAGTTCAGGGGGTGTATAAATTCCATGTTATTGTTAGATGGCGTTTCTCTACAGACAAATAGAAGAATAAAATATTCAGTTTCTGATCTGAATGTGTATATATTAAGTCCTCGTTTACATTTTGGCTTTCATTGTGTTGTCTATGACTGTCCGTGCATATGCATTGATACATGTATAAAACGACAGATGATTGACGCGTACCTGAACGAAGGCAGGCTTAGTTATCGAGGAGTCTAAACACATATTTAACGTCACATATTCAAGGAAACTGAAAACCCTTTTTACGTCACATTCTTAAATGGATAGCAACGAACATTTTATTCATTGAAAAAGAGAATTAAAATTAATATAAATGACTTGTACAGGTAATTGTCCGTAGAAGATAATAGTTTGATGCATTTATCTGCTGATATTTCTAAGATTGAAACAATTATGATTTTTAGATTACGTCCCCTGAAGTTTTGCTTCCTGTACAACAACTCAATCATCACTGTTGTAGTGTCATATTGACTTTTGACAAACATGCGATCATTTAAAATTGATACATGCAAGGTGAAGATAACGAACGGTGATCAATCTCATGACAAATGATCAAAATGAGCTATATTATCCCTTCAACAAGACTAGTATTTGAAGTCACAGGTTTAAGAAGAATACAGGCATTACATATGTGTGAAAGGTGAAGATAACGAACAGTAATCAATCTCATAACTCCTATAAGCAATGCAAAATAGAGAGTTGGGCAAACACGGACCCCTGGACACACCAGAGTTGGGATCAGGTGCTTAGGAGGAGTAAGCATCCTCTGTTGACAATCACACCCGCCGTGAGCCCTATATCCTGATCACATTTAGATCAGGTAAACGGAACCACCCGCAGTCAAATTCAGCGTGCCAAGAATGAGAGGGCCATTGGAGTATAGTACAATTACCAAAAGTGCAATTAATGCCAAGTTCGTTTAAAATACAGTTGTTATAATGAACCTTACAAAGAAAGACAATGTTGTTACAAGCTTTATCAGCTGGACCAAAACATATTTCTCATATAACCTATTTAAATTGTTTATCACTTCTGGTTTACTAAACACACAAGGATAGATTGTACGTATTTTTGTTTTAATATGTCTAATGCGGGATTTCAATATTCCTTTTATACTTTTAATTCATTCTGACAATATATTATGTTCTTCTTTTGCATATTTAGCCCATCGTTTGGCATAATCCTCGAGATAATTCATAATAGAAATGAAGTTCTGGCTCCAATTGAAAGACCGAGGTTCCCTGTGTTTAGGACATTTTAGAATAGGTGATTTAAGGTCCACATTTTCAATTACATCAACATCACCAGCAATGGCATATCGATAGTTGAAAGAAGATGAAGAACAAGAGCACGTGGAAGGATTAAGTATAAGATGATGTATATTTAGGCACTGCAAAATTTGTTGATAAATGAAAAGTTAACGTATTTACTGATTAAGTACACTACACACAATTAACGTATTTACTGATTAAGTAGACATCCCACGCAATTAACGTATTTACTGATTAAGTAATGACTACACACAATTAACGTATTTACTGATTAAGTAATCACTACACACAATTAACGTATTTACTGATTAAGTAATCACTACACACAATTAACGTATTTACTGATTAAGTAATCACTACACACAATTAACGTATTTACTGATTAAGCAGACATACATACAATTAACGTATTTATTAAGCAGACATACATACAATAAACGTATTTACTGATTAAGTAGACACACCATATAATTAACGTATTTACTGATTAAGCAGACATACATACAATTGACGTATTTACTGATTAAGCAGACATACATACAATTAACGTATTTACTGATTAAGTAGACACTCCATACAATTAAAGTATTTACTGATTAAGCAGACATACATACAATTGACGTATTTACTGATTAAGCAGACATACATACAATTAACGTATTTACTGATTAAGTAGACACTCCATACAATTAACGTATTTACTGATTAAGTACACACTCCGTGAAGTTAGCGCATTAACTGTCACGTATACACTACATATAATTAGACAATTGTTTATCATAAGTACATACAGTTAAGGTAAACACTCCATATGATAAATATACGGATTTACTGTTTAAATAGACTGTATATAGAATAAGGGTATCAACTGTTATTTAGAGAGTACATGGAGTTGATCAATTTACCGTTTATTATAAGTACATGCTCCATAGATCTGAATTACTCACGTTGTCCGTAAACGCAGCCTGAAACAGAAAAATAAGAGATGTATGAAAACTATATCACCTCATGATGATGATGGATGAATTGATGATTGATGTTTTCCTGATGAAACACAATTGCCTTAGAACAAATATATCACAAACATTGATGTTATTAATGATATTGATATTGATATTATCAATCTCATAATTCTTATAAAGAGTACAAAAATAAGTGAAGGACAAACACGGACCCCTGTTCATACCCGGAGTGGGACCAGGCACCGAGGAGAAATAGCATGTTGTGCTAATCGGTTAGAGCCAAGGTGAGTCCCATGTTTTAGTCAGGAAAACAGGGCTATCCGTAGCTAAAAATACGTATATACAAAACAGCTTGTATTTGTAGATTATATCATTATACCGACTATAGAATTTACAAAAAAGGCTAACTTTAAAAGAGACTGTTGAACTATCTACACATCAACTTATTTGCCAATAGTATTCCTCCATTCATAAACTAATCATGAGCTGAAGGTGTTCGCCAAAATCGAATCAGTTGCAAGACATAAATCCATATGCAGGTGTTACTGGAATTTCGTTACATAAATATGGACAATTGACAATGGAAACGTCGGTGTAATCCCTTTTGTAGCAAAGTTGAATCTGTTGGTATATGTTTAGTAAAACATCTAAGTCTGAAGCAGCGGTGGGAGACTATATGAGTGGTGTTTTTTATTTCGAGTTCACTGTGATACATTGAATCGACACATGAATGAAATTGATTTCTGTTAATGGACGGACCGTTGTCGAGCTATCTAAATGTCAAGTTGAAGGCCACATCAAGAAACTTCTGCCTTGTAAGAATGAAAGGTGAAGATAACGAACAGTGATCAATCTCATAACTCCTATACGATATACAAAATAGAGAATTTGGCAAACACGAAACCCCGGTATACCAGAGGTAGGACCATGTGCCTAGGAGGAGTAAGCATCCCCTGTGGACAGGTGACACCCACTGTGAAGCACATATCTTGATTAGGTAAACTGAGTTATCCGTAGTCAAAATTAGTGTGACCTAACAATGAATATGAAACAAATCAGGCATCATTTGACCTAATGATAAGTTTTATTGTCAAACTAGATTGCTATAATACAAAAAGCATGTCAACTAATAGAGAAGCACGGTTCGTGCCCATAGGCATTCCAACAGACTATTTGAAAGCCAGATCATCAAAGTTTGCGAAGGCATTGTCAATAAAGAACTTAGCATATTCTAATATCAATTCCAGGGTATTTGTGAGTGTAAAATAAGAGCGTGTTTAAAGAAATGATTTTCAATAACTAATCACAAGATATGAATATTTCTGTGTTGAAGCAGGTGTCCATGAGGTCAAAAAGTATAGGTTTTGATTAATTGTGAGGGATGATCGCGTAGTGTTGACAATTCATACGTTTTGATGTTCTTGGTTTTGGGATTTTTTTATTTCAAATTTGTTAAAAGTTCTTTTGATTTTTTAAAAAAAGAATCCACATTTGAATTACACCATTCTGACATATCTTGTGGCACAATACATCTAAAGTTTCTCCTTCACAACACTTAATGTTTTCCTGAGGGGCAAAGATGAGGGATTGGTAGAACGTTGACTAGATCGAACAATTTATTAAGCATTAGGCTTAGATAAAGGATATTCAAAGATTAAAAAATCGCACGTGCATGCATGCGAGAATGTATTCACGTATATATGAATTACGATACCAGTATGCTACTGAAATACTTGTGAAGCAACACTGTATTAAAAACATGTTAAATCTTAGGTTCGGGCGTCATTACTACAATGTTCTAAAACATCCTACGGTGTCAAATACCCTGGGGTCAAATTCATAACATTAGGGATTACACAAAGCATGTCATTTGTAAAAGAAACTTACATTAAATCTCACGTTACGTCGATATAAGCACCACGCACGATAATAGCAATTGTTTCATCAATTTGTCGTCTTTAGAGGAATGATTGATGCCGGGCGCAGAAACTCTGCTCATTGTCTCTGAATAACGGACAGGATTGTCATTTGATTTATAGTGCACAAGACACAATTTTATGAACGAATTACGGCGATATATTATTCATTCAGACATACTATTATTTTATATTCCCAAGAATGTGCATATTTAGCGGCGGACAATAAGGGATAGTTACGAGCTTGCAACCTCCTCTTTTTTGTAAAATATTTTTAACATTTATTTTTTACAGATTGGGGGTCTTCCAGTGGCGGATTTAAGGAGGGTAGAGCGCAGCCCCCCCCCCCCTAAAATTTTCAAATCTAAGGAAAATCGTGGTATTTTTTTTATTTTAGAAAAATGCACTAAACAATATAAGAAGCAATGATTTCTTCCACTCTCGGAGAAATATATGACAAAATCTTTTTAATTTCTTGAATTACTTTATTGGGAGAACTTAATTTTTTTCCAAAAACCGTTAAAATATGCGTCATTTTATTAATTTCACCTTATAAAAAATAATAGAAAATAGCACAAATGACTAAAAAGAAGACGTACATGTATTTCAAGCCCTATAAAATCTGTAAAATCCAAGAACTTCATGGACAAACTTTGGGCCTCAAGGCGGTCCCCAGACCCCGAGAATCATAAAGTGGCGCTCACCCTCCCAACCGCAATTCCTGACCTCTGACAGAACTGATAGGAACTATGGTAACATACTCCCTCTGACCCTGACAGAACTATGGAGCGTTGCAGGTCACACCCCTCGTGCAATTTCAAAATTGAAATTAATATTTCTTATATTTGCATTCTATTTTGATTTATGTCGAAATATTCCCAGATGCGATAAAGCGGTTGTACTATGTTTATCAGGATTCTTGAGCATTCATGGCTGTGACTTCAATTTGTAAAAATATCGAAGTCCAAAATAACTGGGAATGAAAATTTCTGAAGTGTTTCACTACCATTAATGGATCAAGATTTAAAACTGCGCATGCGTTCTAACGGTCATCACCAACATCGAACAAGTGAAATGTGAATTAGCTGCATAATGATAACGCAACGGAGATATGGTTTATTAAACCTATGTTGTTGAGCTAGATGCGAACATTCTGAAAACTAACTCCTCCAACATTCTGAGAGAGAGAGAGAGAGAGAGAGAGAGAGAGAGAGAGAGAGGCGGAAATAATGTGTTTTTTCCTGGCCGGTCACCTCGTTAACGTTGATTTTGTTATCAGTCAAAAATCCCTACACAGTACATCCCAACCTGTCTTTGTTACAGTTTTCATTGCTGCATGCATGTATTTCGTGTGGGTATAATAAACCCCTGGCTTCTCCATATCCTTCCTGGGCTAGTCAGCAAATGCATGTGCATGCCATTTTTGTAAGAATAGAATGGACGCGTGTTAACATCACGGTAACAAAGACTGAGCGACAAGAAAGATGTGTACATATAAATGAGGCCAAAGATTTAACAAAGTATTACTCCATTTATGTCCGTAATACCTATCTTTAGGGAGAGGATTCTTATAGCCTAAGCCTGGTACCAAATCCCACCAATTTACTGAATAAGTGTTGTTTAAACATCAAATACAAAATATTGTCTATGTTTAGCATTTTTAGGGAACTGTTAATGAAATCACCACTGCATACATTTTGCGAATCAGGTTGGGGGTGGGGGGTGGGGTGTTATGACTTTGATGGGGAGGGGGTATGTGTTGCAATCTACCCTTCCATTACAAGCGGGTCTCACTTTGATCGGAGGACGGGGTGTATGAATTTGTTTTTAGCAGACATGACTAGTCATGCACGTTTGTTTTGTCATTGTGTTGAGATCCCCCTTTTATTATTTAAGCGGGGGAGGTGGAACCTGTGGTCGCGCCCCTTGTGATATTTTATTCCGGATCCGCCCCTATATTTCAATGAATGGATTGTAACCTCAAGCGAGCCCTCCAACTCGACCAGTGACTTTATATCAAGTAAATCAATGTCATGAATTCTACTCAAGGTACATTTTTTAGGGGCTGGGACCTTTGTATTAATGTCTATGTACTGCTAATTAAATACAACCATGGATTTAAATGTAAAAGACACAATTCAAAAGAAAATTTAATAATAAAGCCAAATGCCACGTTGCAGTTTTGCATGCGTCTCCGGGTAGTGCAGAGGTAGTACTTTTATCTATATTTAAAAAAAAAAACAAGATATACATGAATTATCTGTTTTAACAGTTATTGTACTATTAAAATGTAATTGCCATTTATGTATGATGATAAAAATCAATTAAAGATTAAAAAAAAAAAAGCACTCTCGCTTATCACCGCTGCGACCCAAGTTCGATCCCCGTGATCGGCGGGAGCTGTATGTGAGAGGGTATGGCGGTCGCCCGCTCGGACACATGGGTCTCCTCCGCGTACTCCGGTTTCCTCCCACATAAATGACCCCCTAGTAGAAACATTCCTGCATCAAAGGACCCCATTGGAAATAAGCTTTCGAACTTTCATGGGTTATCTTTGGTATTTATGTATGTATGTTTGTGTGCATGTATATACCGAATAAACATTTATTTATTTATTTACTTTATTTTTCTTGATGGAGATTCAATTCAACTTTCAACTTTAAATTTCGAGTATGAATATATTGAGCGTAATGAAACTAAAACATTTATTCTTTTAATTCCAATTATTAGGCTACCCCCTTACCTACAAAGAAAGACATTTATGCGCTGTAAATTTGAAGATATGGTCACGGCAGGAAATTGTTAGTCATCGCAAAAAGAAAAAGTGAATTTTTTTTTTCTTTTCTGTATCAATTTTGTTTTTTTAGAATTATATAGTCATCTTCGACACACAGCGGACACAGACGTTACTCTTTTTGAAAATATATAATCAGCAATTTAATATACCAAGGATCTATGAAAAGATATGATTTACGTGGTCCACCTTACGCAACACCAATTGTAAATTAAAAAACAACCCAAAGAACAATTAAGATGAGATATCACCAAAAAAAAAAAAAAAAATGCAATTTCTCGTTATTATTTTTTAAAGATAAAATAAATATTCCTCACCTATACACATCCACCAGAAAACGAAGTACTTAACGAGGTCCGACATGTCGTAAGGTTTAAAGGGATGAAGTAATCTCCGTGAATGAAGTCATTGGGGACTGGGTGAAATCTACACGCGGACGGTGACGGCGTGCTATTGACTGTCGGTGCGGGCTGCACGATCACGCCCTCCGGCGATCAGTCATTATACAGTACATGACCAATTATCAATGGAGCGTGTGTCTGTGTGTTTTTTTATCATGTGTCTAATGGTGATCTGGTGATAAATGTTTTAGTAAGAAGGCGAGGACGTTCACAGAGAATTGAAAAAAAATATAGTGCTTTGTTTCATGAAATTTGAATAATCAAGTCTTTGCTCATAAAGGTGTTGTTTCCCTCTTCTTTTTACACGTGTATCGCTGTTTTCATCATGCTTACATCAATACACACACATTAAAAAAAAATACATTTAGACAGACGAAAAATTTGTCTATCAAATTAAAGCAAAGCTAGACTACATATTGATGCATTAGAAATTTTGAAATGAAAGGTTTCAAAATATTTCTAATGAATTAGATGTGAAGTGAATTTTATTCTATTAGGCGTATTCTAATTCAAGAATGAAAACATTTTTTATTAATTTTATACGATATGAAATAAGTTTGGGTAGTATACGCATTGTAATCCGTGAAGCAGTTTATGAAATAACAACTGTCCCAACTTACTTTATCTCGTATAGAATGAGTAAACAATAATCCGCGTTTGATTTCATTTTAAGAGTAATTCTAAAGAAAACATGAATTCTAAATGACGCCGACTAATAGCACCGTAGCAGTAAAATAACCATCGAAATTCCTCGAGTGTCTCGCGCAGTCGTTTACCTGATATAGGGCTCACGGCGGATGTGATCTATCGACAGGGGATTCTTACTCCCCCTAGGCACCTATCCGACCTCTGGTGTGTACAGGGGCCCGTCTTTGCCCAACTATCTATTTTGCATCGATTATAAGAGTTATGAAACTGATCACTGTTCGCAATCTTCACCTTTCATATACATATTTTGAAAAGCAGATTCATTGTCAAGTTTTTGAAAGAGTTGATATGTTTGTCATATTTATAATTCATTTTCTTATATCAACTTTGTCTTTCATGATTTATGTAGCGATGCTTCACTACAGCGAAAACGATCCAGCATCTCGTAACCGTTTTGTTTTCATCTCATGATTTGGTTGATAAACAGGCCCAATAATAAAAGGATATGTAGTGATGACAAACTCCCCGTCGAGGCTTCATTACGTCACCTACGAATAAGTAAGCAAACGAACTCTGGTGGAAGTCTGGTAGAGATGAGTGTGAATTTTTTGTTTTTTAATTTCAATGACTTTGTACCTGTTTTCCCAGATTTTGTTTTCATAAATTCTAGTATTGATTAATTAGCAATTAAAAAGACAGTAAAATTGTAATTGAGATCATGGCACGCACTCCGACTAAATACACCTTAGTGCGCGGTGGTTATTATTTATTTTATTATTTTCATTTTTTATTCTTCTTAGAAAATCAGATTTAGTGTGGACAATCAGAACTCCTTGATGAGTGCAATGTCCTTTCTTCGGACGTTGACGAAGGTGACAGGGTGTATTTCATCTGTCATTCCTTAATGCTGGTGGTATTTGTCTATCTATAAAGCTGACAAAAATATAGAAGTTATTTTTAAAAAACGGTTGAAAATAAACTTTTTAAATATTGCTTTCCCTTACTCTGAAGCTTTTTACTCAGTACAAGTGGTTTTTTTCAATGACCGATTTTAATGCACATTTCTAAATTTTCAGTTGATTTTTAATACTCTGCACAGTGCTCTGCACCCCCACCTCCACCCCCCCCCCCCAAAAAAAAACCCCCGAAACCCCCCCCCCCAACTTTAGCTAGTTTGCCAGTTTCAAAGCATATAAACCTAAAATATCATATCGCAAAAGACACCATTAGAATGACGATCGATGTCCGCAGCAGGTCGTGGGGGTTATACTTAAATTTTCTCAAAATGGTTAATTGGTTTTTATATTTCTGTTATTAATCAGGTATGATTTAAATCAAAACGCAGGTTCTAAAGTGGAGCTTCTGTAAATGCCCAAAGCATGCATGTAAATAATTGCCATTGCTAAACTATATAGGGATAATTTCATTTTATTTTTTACTTAACATCACAATGCATGTAGTTCTATCTACATACTTGTATGACTAATTAATAGACTATCACAGCCCTATCTACTTACACAGAAACACATTCAACAGAAACAATGATCTTACTGATAAAATATTCACATAAATTTGTAGATCATGTCATGCTGGCTAGAAAAAAAATGAATTCATAACATGTTGTTCCATGTTCCGTACCGCCATTCAATAACACCCGCTAACTGGCTACTTTCCTTTTCCACAAGTCTGACCAAACAATATATAAACACCTTTTATATTTATTTTTTGGATATATTTATTTTGCATTTAAGACGTGGAATAACTATGCTTAGGAGGAACATGGATGCTAGCGTGCATAAGTAGGCCGCCATTTTATCTCTCTACTTTGTGCAGTACACTGTAGGAGTATTACTCTCCATTCCCTACCGATGGCAAAATATTTGCATAGAGTTTGTTAAAGAAGGTTTTATGACTTTCTACTATTTTTATAATTTGCGTTAAAAATTTTAAAAGGGCAATGTACAATCATTTTATATTAACAAACAAAACAAAGAAGGCAGCTCGATATAACACAGAATCGACGTAACGCCCACCCACCACGAAAGGGATGTTTTACATTTCTTTTAACGCCGTTTTCTCAATTATGACGTAAAACTCAAAAAGTCTGGTTTTGTCGTGGCTGCTCACATATATACAAACACTCCTCGATTAATGCCCCTGTTACTGCTGACTTAGCTGCGGAACTGGGGCTCACTGAAAAAAAATATATTGTGACGGAACGGAGATTTTCCAGAGAGCTACAGTTCTGCAGCTACTGCCGACTCAGTCTCAAACCCAAGTTTCACATGGACAGTCATTATGTTCTTTGACTTTACACGTCTCAAGGCTTATGCATGGAAGTCTGACTTACGGGAACATACATTCTTGAAGACAGAATATGTTGCTCTGGTTTTTTTTTTTTAAAGCATGCCATACTTTATCGTGGCTTTGAAGTCGTGTTTACTTCTCAACTTCATAACTGGTGGACTCATCAATTTGCAGACCCGTAAATTTGTTGAAATGTTTTTTTGTAAAACCGTTTGATATGAAGGTTGCAATATTGGTAACGTAAATTTGGGAAACACTACGTCTGGATGATTTACTCTGTCCGTGATTTTCAACTTCTGTTGGCACGACAAGGGACAACCAAAAGAAACAGGGCCAAATGATATATCTACCTTTGGTGTTGAAGACAGGATGTTGAGAAGGAGGGTAAAATTATCATTTATTTTGGAATGATTATTTTACATTCAATAGAAATTATCATTTCCAAAATTATGATATGATTATTAAGATTATTTCCTGTACTTGTAAATCTGGTATTTTAGAAGGGATATAGAGAAGGTGTACATTGTACTTCAACACTGTAATTTGTAATTAGAATTCAATTTAATTTTTGAAACAAATTATCTGAACATTGATTTTAATCACATTGAAGCTCTGTATTAATTGTTGTGAAAAGTCTGCTGGGATAGGCTTCTCAACTGGGCAGTGAACATTAGGCAATTTTACTTCTGTGATGCGCTTTTTATTTTGGGTTTACCTTGTTGTGACTTCAATTTGCTGATTCTTAGAGTTTCCACGCATTCAGGTTTCAATCACTCCACCCTACTTGCAATATACCAAGTTTGTGGTAGTGGTATTTTGTTCTACACAGGAGGAACCGTTGTAAAAGCATTGTACCAGTACATAAAAGTTCCATGGATAGTATGATGAAAGGTGAAGATAAGGAACAGTGATCAATCTCATAACTCAAATGAAAGGGCAAGATAACGAACAGTGATTAATCTCATAACTCCTGTAAGCAATACAAAATCGATAGTTGGGCAAACACGGACCCCAGAGGTGGGATCAGGTGCCTAGGAGGAGTAAGCATCTTCTCAAATCACAAGTGCCTTGACATAACTTACATTTTAGTTACTTAAAAACTGCTGAATATTGACATTAAAGAGTTATACATGCCTGTTAGACCAATTTTTGGTAGTGAGAAACTTGGTAAAGGAGACCTATTGAGTGACTGCAATGACTTCTCCCTGATTTGCATTCACATTCTGAACCAACAATTGAACACGTAGAAGTATCTAATGATATCTTCACCTGAAATAACTGTAAACGTGTGGACGGTCACTACTGCAAGCCACTTAATATCTGGAGATATCTTCATCTTCATATAATTGTATGTCAGAATATGATATTCTAACTATTGAATAATGGTTTTGATTAACAAATTACATTATTTAATTGAAGTTATTGCAGATTAGTATTACACTCACTGCAAATATGTACATGCATGTATGCCACAAGGATAGTGCCTTTCAATATTTCAAATAAGTTCAATTCAACATTCTCTCTGGGACATTCAAAACGACAAATCAGTTGTGAATTACATTTTTGAAATTATTGCTTTAAATTCCCAGCAATATAACGTTGTCTGCTGAAATGTTTTTCAATGTTTATAGCCATCATGCACTTAACTTTCAAAGTTTATCTTTGATAACAAAATGATATTTAACACCACTGATTTGATCAAACAAATGTTACTTAAGGAAGTTAACACCTGAGCTTTTGAGTACAACTGCGCAGGATGCTACAACTAAGTATTCACTGGTTCAATATTAATCCCATTGGTGCAAATATAGTACACATATATTGCTGAACCCTAATCAGTTGAATTTATTTGTATCAATTCAAATTTTGAAGGAGTTTGAAAAGAACTATTTTTGGTGGCTTAAGGATTCAGTAACAGAACAGTTCTAATTCTGCATGATATTACCGTTTCTGTTTCACCCAATGCATCGTCTATTTTTATACCCCTATACGTGTATTTCAGTTTTATAATTCATGATACAGGGAGTTGAGACTTAGAACTAGTTCAAATGTTGTAATTTATTAACATGGTTGATATATTTTGTCCAAACAGAACACCGATTCTTAAAAAAAGTTCTAATTAATTTACTCCAAATTTTGTACAAAAATTAAGTATTTTCGCCAATAATTCCAAAAAATGATCTCCAAACCCCACGTTGTTTTAATTGCATTTTAAATTAGAAAACCAGACCTTGGGAATTATGTAGAATTTTAGAAATTGACATTCTTCTAATATGTCCTTTTAAACCCTCAATTTTGATACCATGAAGTTATTTGTATATCAAGTGCAAAAAGGTCATTATTTATTTCCTTTTCTAGTATTAATTTCTTTTTTCATCTGTAGTGCTGCACATGTGGTGTTGACACTAACAGAAAAATCAAGTTTGATTGAATGAATTTTAAGTGCAGAAATGTCATGTTTAGAACACTATAGCTCAATAACAAGCGTTGCGACCCCAGTTTTTCTTTTTAATTTCCCAATTTTCCTTCAATGTAGAAATCAAAATTACACTTCCCAAAAAATGACATTATTCCAAATGTCAGGTGCGAACCTCTTTAAGGTAGTGATTAGAAGGCATCACGTGTTTTATTCATGTGGTATCTAAAAAGAGACTATTTTCGTTGATGAGTCCGGAATACGTCAAGCGCTTAAGCATAAAAAAATAATAACAGACGATGGAAACAAACTTGTCAGCCATAACCACACACAGGGTAAAGCGAAAATATGTTTAGAAATATACAAATGAAATGCAATACAAATGAAAGATCTCTTAAGTTTTAATTATCTTTTTAAAAAAACAGTCATTAGGCCCCAAGTCTCCAAACTACATTTACCCCCTCCCCCTCTTAATTTTCAATCTTACAGCACGTAAATTTAAATCACAAACCACTAAGCCTATTACAATCATGATATGTAATGCTATGCATTTCAAAACATGTATATTGTGTTAGTACACATCATTCTAATATGCTACTACCGGTATGTAACGTGGATGTTAAGAGAAATCAAAAAGTGTGTATTCTGAAAAGCAGCGTTTGCTGTTAATATCTTTTTTCTCAATTAGTTCAGTTATTTCTTATAATATAAAAAGTAAGAAAGTGTTGTTGTTTGATAATCGCTTGGTTTGAAAGGAGAAAAAAAAATAAAGACGTTGCGGGTATCGACGTCACAATGCACAGTTGACATCGGATGGGTTACATTTCCCGCGTTTTTAACATACGCTTACATAGCATAAATATACAAGTTATTTCAAACAGAAAGTAATAAAAAACATCTCCAAAGCAACAGTACTATCATTCTATGTAGAATAAATTCAATAATAAACATCAAAACATTTTCATAGTTTTAATGCAAGGTGAAGATAACGAACAGTGATCAATCTCATAACTCCCACAAGTAATACAAAATAGATAGTTGGGCAAACACGGACCCCTGGACACACCGGAGGTGGGATCAGGTGCCTAGGAGGAGTTAGCATCCCCTGTTGACCGGTCACGCCCGCCGTGAGCCCTATATCCTGATCAGGTAAACGGAGTTATCCGCAGTCAAAATCAGGGTGCCAAGAACGGCTTAACAATCGGTATGAAACACGTCAGACAGCATTTGACCCAATGCGAGGTTGTACTGACGAACTAGATCGTTATAACGACCATAGAATTTGCGAAATGCTGACTTCAATCGAGACTGTTGAAATCCCTGTACCATCAAATTGTTTGTTATTAGCTTACCTCGATTTAAAAAACTGACTATATCCAGAACAAGCTCTTGCATATCGAATCAGTTCAGATATATAAACACCATATGCAGGTGATAATGGAATATTGCTACATAAATATTGGAAGTTGACGATGGAGAAGCTGAAATTACCCCGTTTGTCATACAGTTGAGTTGTCAGTTTGTCGTTAATGTCTACTTTCAATAAAATATCCAAGTATGAAGCAGAAGTGGACGACTCTGTGGTGTCCTTTATTTCGAGCTCACAGGGATATATCAAATCGACATATGAATGAAAGTTATCATTGGTAATAGACAAAATGTCATTGATATATCTAAAAGTCGAATTGAAGGCCACAGCGAGAATTTTTTTCTTCTCATTTAGAAGTTTTTGAATAAATTCTGCTTCATATGAATATAAAAGCATGTCAGCTAGCAAAAGAGCACAATTCGTGCCCATGGGAATTCCCACAGACTGTTGGAAAACCTGATCACCAAAAGACACGAAGATTTTGTCAACGAGAAACTCTAGCATGTTTTTAATTTCAACTTCAGAGTACGTGTATGTGGAATCAGAGTGGTGTTTAACAAAGTAAGTTTTTGAATGACTGATCACTAGATATGGATATTTCCGTTTTCCGTTTTTGTTGAAGAAGCAACTGTCCATGATGTCAAAAAGGCTAGTCTTTAATTCATCGCGAGGAATGGTCGTGTATAGTGTTGAAAAGTCATAGGTTTTGATGTTATTGATTTGGGAAAAATTCTGCGATTTCAAGTTTACTAAGAGTTCTTTAGAATTTTTTAGAATCCACATTTAATTAACACTACTTCTGGCATATGTAGTCGCACAGTAAGTTTGAAGTTTCTCCTTCGAAGCTGTTAACAATTGCGTGAGGACCAACTATAGGGGCTTGGTAGAGCAATATGAGTTGAAATAAATGCATGTAAGATGCATTTCTATTGTAATTATCACCTGCAGCATTTATGTAAGGAGGAGGGGGTAACTATAGTAATCATAGCACCATAGTAAACATGAAAAACAATATTGATACTTTCAGGAAAAAATCCTCCTAACATATGTTAAAACATATTTTTTTTAAAAAAGTGGTCATTTATTCCTCAGGGGGTGAAAATATGTCTCCTTTGGTGAATAATTGCCTTCTAAAAATTGCGAAATTGCTCATAAGCAGCTTTGCTTCTACTTCATATGAAAACAAATGTACATATTAGTGCAAATTATATATTATTTAAGGCTTTAACTTCAATTTGGTATAAAATGTGTATCCCTTCTCCCTTTTGTATTTGTTTTAAACATCACCTGAAATACCTGTACCATTTATTAAAGTCAACAAGAGGGGTGCTATGACAACCGTAGCGTCACAATTTCCGTGAAAACCATAATACTTTCATAATGAGTAACACTACAAAATATGTAAAGATAAAAAATAATCCTAGATTCATTAATTTTCAATGACCCATGCAATTTAGTTTAAAATTTAATCAGATTTTAATACTAATTAATATATATTTTTTTTTTTACATTTTGCTGTATCCATTTATAAACTTCATGTATGTATATAAACTTTACTATAGCAATAAGCAAATTCAACAAACCATGAAATAAAAATCGTAATCACAACTTCAACATCATCAAACCATTTGAACATAGGGTGGATCATTTTACATCTTTGAGGAATTTGCTTGGATCTTATCAACACCATATTTCCAACATTCTGAACTATATTTCAAATTCGATATTTTTCTCTCAGGGTCTGATTCCCACAGATATCATAACTTAAAAGCGGTGAAAAAAATCAGCTAGAAAATCAATACTATCGATATTTCTGACGCAAATGTTTTTATCAAAATCATACAATTGCCATGAATCATGTTTACCTGTATATATGACGCGATATTGTCATTGAAATACTTTTGTTTATAATTCAAAATGAGTTTTAACAAACAGTTTTATTAACATGAATGATATCGCTATTCTTCTACGTCGTGCATGCATCCCTAAACAAAAGTTGCATAACACTTCCTCCGCTTTTCTCTAGGAATTCTAACAACGCTATTTGCCCAACTATCGATCATGTTTTGGGAAATTGATAGCAAAAGTCTAAGACTTTAACTCCATTGATTTATAGCTGCTTTCACATCCAATTTCTGATTGGTTTCTATGATGATTGAGCGTCCCTAGAACCGGCTGAGAACATCAATTCCGTTTCAAAATGGCTGCGGCGTGAATAAGAAATATTGTACCATATCTCCTATGATTGTAAATTTGCTGAACGTCGACGATGAATATGACGTCACAAGACACTGTTTGAATCAATTGCGTTATATTTCCCGCGTTCAATGAATAGGTGGATCAAATATCTAAAGTCGTGTAACAAGCTAGGGTACTTTGGTAGAGCTCTGTCCTCATACATCAGGCGCTAAGTTTGGAATGTTTTTATTATATAATCAAATTACAATATATTTTGCTCCGCCTTCAAACACAGTCACGCCTTAAAACGTATGTTATATTTACAGAAATTTTTATCATTTGTATGAAATTTATTGTACAGAGGGGTGTGACAATCGAGTCGTGCAGCGACTATCACTTCCTTCTGTACAATAAATTTCATACAGACCAAAAAAAACCCACAGTAAATGTTCCCTCTGTACAATAAATTTCATACACCCCCCCCCAATAAAAAAATACAAAAAACCCCACTGTACATGTCTTTTGTCATGAAAAATATTCATAACATCATTATAAACATTCCACGCAATATGACGTCATAAATCTGGGGTTGATTCGACATGGATATCGGCAACACTGACTCTTTGAAGTATCAGAATGAATTGGATGACATTACGTAATCTCAAATATACACGGTATTAATGGATAATGATGAGAACAAAGTGGATGTATAGCTACATATAACACGTGCTTTTTGCAATTGATTGAGTAATGAGGGATTGGACACAATACGTACATGTATGTCGCAAACTTTAAAAAATTGAAGGTCATTACTATTGTAGTATAGAGTCTGGTGATGTGTGAGTGCCGGATTGAGAGCCCCCCCCCCCCCCCCCCCTTCCCACCGTGCACCACAAACATACACGACATCTCTACATGACATATATAGATGTGATAACCAAGTTATCAATTTATTAAAGTCAAGTTTCAAATGTAGTTTCAAATAGGTGTGAGTATACCATGACAAAAATAGCAGTGTGCTGTACACTAAAAAACGAGGAAAGAAAATAAGTTTAAGATACATGTACAAAAATTATATTCAAATAGCATATGAATAATCATGGAAATAATTGTAGATGTCATTACACAAAGTCATGATACACAACGGACTGACCTTGATCAATCTTTACTTATAAATTAAAGATGATCACCACTCTATGTACCAATGTAATTAGCATTCTTAGCACATGTGTGTCACATTATTGCAAATAATATAAACTTACCCCAAATAGGGCCAAATATGCAAACTATACAAGTCTAGTACTCTAGACAGTCAACAGATACAGGGCCACATTCTTGTTTATATTGATTGATTTGATATTGTTTAACGTCCCTCTCGAGAATATTTAACTCATATGGAGACGTAACCACTGCCGGTGAAGGACTGCAAATTTTCGTCCTATGCTCGGTGCCTATGGTCTTTGAGCAGGGAGGAATATTTATCGTGTCACACCTGCTGTAACACGGGGCCTCAGTTTTTTGCGGTCTCATCCGAATGACCGCCCCATCTAGTCGCCTTTTAGGACAAGCAAGATGTACTGAGGACCTATTCTAACCCAGATCCTAACGGGATCACTTGTATATAAGCTAGCAAGAAATTGATTACCTGTGTAACCACACACTGATCATTAAGCACATCTTTGCACATAAGTCCGTGTTTGCCCAATTATCTATTTTGTATTGCATATACGAGTTATCAGATTGATCACTGTGCGTTATCTTCACCTTTCATAATAGGAATTAATTTTCTAGTACAACCTTGAAAGACGATGATGCAACCATTACGTATTATTACGTATTATTTCTACTAAAAATAACATGAGTCTAAAAATATCAGTCACAGGTGTCCACAACATGTAAACATAACTTCCCTAGAACACCCCAGGTTAACTCAGTACAATTAGTACTATACACAACACCCCTCCCCCTTAAAATGTTTGAAAGACAATGAAAACTCAAATATGCAATGTAAATCAATCAAAGCAACAACAAAAAATATGCAATAAAACATACTCATGACACATTTGATAGAACATCTGCTACAACATTATCTCTGTCTTTGATATGCTTGATAACAATACCATACTATTGCAATAATATACTTCATCTTGTGAGTCTTTCATTCGAGTTGAACGATACAGTGGGAGGTGCTTTCTTTTCATGTAGAAACTTTTGAATACACTTTGTATGATAAGAATATAAAAAATATCAGCTCCATTTTGTAACTCTTTGATTCAAGTTGAACGATACAAGGAAAAATGCTTTCTTCTAATGCAAAAACATTTGAATAAACTTTATACGATAATAATATAAACAGATCAGCTCCATGTGTACCAAAGGATCACAATTCGTGCCTGTGGTAATTCCTACACAATTCGTGCCTGTGGTAATTCCTACATAATTCGTGCCTGTGGTAATTCCTACATGCTGTTTGAAGATATGATCACGAAAGACTACGAATATATTGTCACTCAGTAACTATTCCAGCATGTTTTTATTAAAGCGTCATGGTACGTGTGCGTGAAATCAGAGTGGTGTTTATAAAAAGTAATATTATTGGATTGATTAATTGATTGTATATTGTTTGATGTCAATTTCGATTTTTTTTTACCCATACAGAGACGTCACCAACACGGGGGAGGGACTTCGAATTTAGGCCTACGCTCGACGCTTACAGCGATTGACCAGAGAGGGTTTTTAGCATGCCACACCTACCGTAACACGGGACATCCATTTTAAATGTCATCTCCGAGGAGACATGGTATTCACTCTTGATTCTGACGATTTGACGATGGTTTTGTTTTTGAATTTTGTAGTAATTTGCTTCGTTTTCTTTTTAGCTCTCACAAGTGTATTGTTATTTCGAATTTCAAACATTTCGGCTTGAGCATCACTGAAGAGAAAATATTTGTCCAAGTGAGCCTCTGGTGCATCAACATTGGAACCGTATAAGTTTTACATTAAACACATACACAGAAAAGTTGAAATAGATATGAACAGCTAATTCCTATAGATCATAGATATACCAGACAAGGTAACGTAACTTTACAATCAATACGGTCTTATCTTCAGCGAAACGTGAAGAGTTGTTGTTCTTTGAGCTGCTGAGATCATCCATGTTTACATTTATTTACCTCGAGTAAACTATTTGTGCTTTTTGTGAAGGGTAAGCATTGAATACATTACCGGATATATTGTAGGATAAGAAACCCAGAAAAGCGAGACTGTATTATCATATCCTTACTCCACCCCTTATCTAATCTACATTTGTTTTAATTATTAAAGTAATACCAACATGCATAACATTTATCCATAGAAATAGAGTGTTTGTAAATTCAACCCTTTTCCTTGTTTGACAGTCTGCATGTATATCATATAGAGTTATAAAACACACATGTGTATACCGATGTACATGTAAAAACAAATTCAATTAATATCCTAAATATTAGCATAAATATTAAATAAAATCTATTCAAAATAATGTGAATTAATCATTTGTATAACCAGTCAATGGGATTATATTGTAATTAATTTTAACACATCGAATAACTTGATTTTGTTTTAGTTCAATTAGCCATATATTCTGAAACAATGATGGGAATTCACAACGACTCAGATACTTAAAACCACTTCATCCGGAAGTTATCGCACTGCATGTGTAGCTATAATTAAGTTAAATCATCTCTTCAGACTACTACACCTTCTTCCGGTTTTACTTTCTTATTTAGACGAATGGACATACGTAGGATGTATTCTAAAGCAATACACGCTTACAGCCAGTTTAAGTATTGCATGTTTAGTAATATTGATATTCTAGTGACGTAGCGTCAAATATTACGATGTTGTCCAGCTCATCATAATAAAGCAATATTCAACACTTTCTTGACTGCTTGACCGCATTATGTTGTGCTCTTTTCACAGTGTGGACAGTGTGTTCTTTGGTTTTTAATCAGATCTATAAAAACACAATATATTCCAATAAAGATCATGTGGCTTTCATAAAAGTATGACTACAAATACCTGATACGGTCAACAGGAGATGCTTACTCCTCCTAGGCACCTGATCCCACCTCTAGTGTGTCCGGGGGTCCGTGTTTGCCCAACTATATATTTTATATTGCTTATAGGAGTTATGAGATTGATCACTGTTCGTTATCTTCACCTTGCACGTATTATATTGGGGAGTTTAATTTCCCTTTGTTTTCATATTGCAAATAACAATGAGTTTACTTGAGTCATATATTGGTAAAATGGCTACCTGTTTCTATGCGTTTTTTTTTATTTCACTCCATAATCGCAAAATATGCGTAGCTCTGCACACAATATTTCATAAAAGAATGACATATCATATAAAGGCACACACAACTCATATAAAAGTCGAACATAGAGCTGTACATTATTTGCTTTCTTCTTCCATTTATTGATTTTCTATTTCTGTTCTTGTTGTTATTGTTACAATGAGTTTATGAAAAAAACAAACGAAAAAAAAAAAACCACGATAAATTGGTAAAAGTTCTTATGTTCAACATTTAGATAATATATACATAAAAGGCTTTAATGGTGAAAGGTGTTTAGATGTATAAAAAGAGTAAGGTTTTAATTAATTTTAAAAATTCATTCAGTCGCAATTTATTTGCCGTTGAATTACCTTTCAATCATTTTAAAGTAACCATTCGGTCTAATTTTAGACACTGTTCAGACGCCTTTCAGGAACAATATCGTTGTATTTTCGTGAATATTCAGTTACCTTTCTGGCATCAACCAGTTTTGTTCAGTGGTCATTCAGTTATCGTTCTATACTCATGCTGTCACATGTTAATCATCATTGTGTTACATATTATTTCAATAAATATTCAACAATTTGAATGACTTCATTCCATGAACAAGATCATTCAATAGCTTGTTCTATAAACTGTTTTACATTTTATAAATTATTACAGAGGTTTGTGCTAGACCTCGCCATTATTCATGGTTTGTTGTTTAACATCCATGTTCATCTGCTTCCTTGTGATTAACATATCATCGACTATTAGAAAGCCCATGTCGCATAAAATTGCTTATGTCACCATTTTGATACGAATGGTTGAAATAACGAACAATGATCAATTTCACACCTCCTATAAAGAATTAAAAATAGAAATATAGGCAAACTTGGATACACCAGAGGTGGGATGAAGTGCTTAGTCGGAATAAGCATCCCGCGTTGACAGGTTATATCCGCATTGAGTTGTATGTGTTGTGATCAGGTAAATTAATATGCTTTTTTTAAAGACTGACTTAAATGTAGATTGTATGTCAGAATGTTGTTATTAGTTTTACTAATGTTCTATGTAATTGTCCACATACCTATTATATCACAACAAAGAAAACCTCACAAACCCTAACGTTCATCTGATACATTAAACATGTATTCATTTTTTTCATTTAATTATCAAGCTTCCTGCAAGTACCTTGGTAATCTCACAATAAAAACCTACTGTGAACAGCAGATTTTATGTGATTTATGACATCAAAACACTATAAAGCTAAAAATGCCAGGTTCACACACATATTTCTAGCCCATGAACTCTACCGTTATGATCGGCTAGCCGGATATGCTTACTCCTCTTAGGTATATATTTTCATCGCTGATGACTCCAGGAACCAGCGACTGCTCTATCCGTACTTTTATTTTCCTGATGGAATGCGAGATCTTTTCTATTTCGTTATAGTTACCTATTATTTAATACACATCCTATCAAACACATTCACATACATGTAAAATCAGTCTTTACCAGGAAACTAGTTTGTATAAACCGTCGCTATACCGAACAAGATAAGGTAACTTTATAAAAAGTACGGTCTTGTCTTCAGTAAAGCTTTACGAGTTGTTGCTCTTTCAGCTATTAAGATTATACATGTTTACATTGATTAACTCAAGTAAAATATCGATGGTTTTTATATATACCCTTATTCAATAGCAATATATTGTTTACTAATTTAATCCATCTCCTCGTTAGATAGTCTTCTTGGTTATCATATATACTTATTAAAACAAAATGTGCACATCGATATATTTGGAATAATGCAATATGCCCCTTAAATATTAGCAAAGATGTAAAAAAAAAAACCATCAATTCAAAATAATGCGAATCTGAACATTACCAATGCGTCAATGGGATCCTGTAAATCTTAATTCTATGCATCGATTGTCTCGATTATGTTTCCCTCCATTCATTGTTGTTTTCAGAAGCAGTGGTGAAAAATTCACAATGACCTAGATACTCCAAAACACTTTACACGGAAGTGATCACACTACACGTACAGCTACAATGGAGTGATACTATACTCCTCAGATTACTGCGTCTTGTTCCGGTTGTAGTTTCTTATTTTCATGAATGGGGATAAGTAGGATGCACTCTAGGGCAATATGCCTACACGGCCACTGTAAATGTTCTATACTAAGGGATGCTAGTTTTCTAGTTCGGTAGCGCTGGTCATTATAATAAAACAACACCCATAATGTTTTTGGCTGCTTGACCACCTGATGTTGTACAATCTTCACAATCTGGATAATCATTTCTTGGGATTTTAATCAGATCGGATTCTGTGGTCGTTGTGGCGATCTGGTTCGTCAGTACAACCTCGCGTTGGGTCAGGTGCTGTCTGGCGTGTTTCATACCGATTGTTAAGCCGTTCTTGGCACACTGATTTTGACTGCGGATAACTCCGTTTACCTGATCAGGATATGGGGCTCACGGCGGGTGTGACCGGTCGACAGGGGATGTTTACTCCTCCTAGGCACCTGATCCCGCCTCTGGTGTGTCCAGGGGTCCGTGTTTGCCCAACTATCTATTTTGTATTGCTTGTAGGAGTTATGAGATTGATCACTGTTCGTTATCTTCACCTTGCATGAGTAAAAGGAAACATTGCACTTCAATGAAGGTTATAAACCTGTCATAAAACATGATTGTAGTTAGCTGACATAGTTGTTTATTGAAATTTCATAATGTCATATCTAATAGAAAATGCTAAAGCATCCATTCTTTTTATTTTAGGGAATCCTTCGTTCCTATTGGCATTTCAGCAGTTATAGTTCAAGAGATATGTAGCGGTGTAAAGCATTCTGGGTTTTACAAATGACTGTTCATTGTTTTCATATTGCAAATATCAGTGGCTTTATCGGGGTACTTAGCGGTGGGGAATGGCTACTTATTTCTACGCATTTGTGTGTGTTTTTGTATTTTGATCCATACTCGCAAAGTGCCTGTGTCTTTGAACACACCGTTTCAAAACAAAATACATTATTATATAATAGCATATACAATTGATTTACAAGCTAAAAACATATAAAATATGTCACAATTTGCATTCCTCTTTCACTTACTTTTATTTTATTTTCAGTTATTTTTATTTATTTTTTCATTCCAGTATGTTCATAAGCTTGTTTCATGTTATCATAAAATAAAAACACAAGTTGAATTTGTAAGATGTTTTTCCTTAAACGTTTCTATGCTATATACATGAAGTACTCTAGTGATTGGTATTTAGAGGAATATTGTCACAATCTTCTGATATGTCTTATTCTCCTGTATACTTGTGATAATTTATATTCACTCATTCAGAAAAAAGATATTAAACGCATAGGAAGTGATAAAACTGTACACAGACTACCACATATAAAATGGGGTGATACCTAGATTAATTTATAAAACTTTTTTTTTCAATCACCAGGTGTTAATTTTAATTTTTGATTTATTGTGCACCCCTATGTAACTATGCATGAATAATAATTAAGAAGAAGTGATATTTGTATAACTTGATATACAGGAAGTAAATTAGGGTCTGTGTGCGTATCAGGAATTGTTTGTGATATAATACTACAACACCATGTAAATAATTGTTTATTGTCTTTTCCAGTGTGCCAAGAAAACTCGGAACAACTGTGTGCATGATCTACATCATTTATTTCTAAACGATGGAATTTATATTTAGATGTCTTTACCCCCCCCCCCCCCCCATCACAATTGCAGACATAAACCAATGTATTTCATGTTATAATGTCCCTGACTGCCGCGTGTAATTTAAAATTTAACAACCTGAAAGGCGTGTGTTAGTGTAAGCGTGCAAATTAAAATAATTGCTACCCATAGTTGTGACTTGCATCAACATCTGAAGTGTAGGGCTCACGGTGGAGTGACTGATATAATTACATACGTATCATTTGTTATATCACAACAGTAACTGTAAACATAATCCAGGGTGTGTGTACTAACATAATTTACAATGCTATCACACGTTATGAATATGTGGGTTAATGCCATTGATGTAAATCCTAAGTCGCATACAAAATGTAGATGAAAAAAGACAGATATAAGGAAAGAGTCATATTTCATTCAATCACACGTAATGAATTTGTGAGTTAATAGTACGGCTTTGTCGTTGATGTCATTTGATTTGAACCGATATTTTAAGAGAAGCTGTCAGTAATCATGGATATTTTTTTGGAAAGTACAAAATAAAAAAAAAATATTGAAAAAATCTACAATTTTACGCAGCATTATTGATAAAATCATTGAAAATTCATGTGTGAGTCACTTAAACTCAAATAACACAGAGTTATTGATAACTTTGTTATTAGCATGGTAACAAGGACAAAATCCTTGAAAAAACAGTGAAATATACCTCTTTAAAGTCCAAACTAAATATAATTAAGATAATAAGATACATATTTTTTTTTTAGTTTAAGGTAAATGAAAAAGGCCTTTATAAAATTTTGTTGAAATAAGAATTTTAAATATCTCAGCAAAAATTGGTTGCCATGGCAATCAATATACCTTGTATTGTATGCAGTCATAAATTAAATAAAACAATATATTTTTTAGCTAACTTTTTTTCAGAAACGCAACACAATCAGGGAAAGTCTTTCATATAGAAAGAAATAACAAATGTTAGTTTTTATTAAAAAAAAATAAAATCATTTAAACAACTTTTGGTTTTTTGTTACTGACCTTACCAAAACACCAATTTGTTTCTTCACGTTCAGCTACATCTTCGCAAATCTATCTAATTACTAGGCTAATGATCTTATTTAGGTCAAGAATATTTGTCTTCTGGGTGCATCAATTACTTTCTAATGACATGCTAAATTCTATTGAAACTTGTAAATGACCGTGTTCTACAATCTCAAGGTCACATACGTTAACCAATGACCTCCATATTTAATCAGTTGACCTAAACTGGATTTACATTTGATTTAAACATGTATATATCTTTATCTACTAACCAACCTGTGTATTTTTTTAAATCACATATTGATGCGGTTTAGATATATTATGGTTTATATTTAGAGAGAGAGAGAGAGAGAGAGAGAGAGAGAGAGAGAGAGAGAGAGAACTTCAACACATGTATTAATTAAGTTTGTTTCATGGATGCTTGCAGTGCATTACTTTCAATTGTAACTTTCATATGATCAGGGAGATAAATTGAATAGAGCTCTATATGCAAAGCTGATATAGAATAAAGAAATATCAGGAAATAGATATAAATCTCAGGAAAGTTAAATGAATCACAATATTGTTTTCAAAACTTTACAAATTTATATTTTGCAAACTCATGTGTAGATGAACACAATGTTACTTTATGAATAATATATTCTTAAAACGTATCAACTATTGGAAAATGTACATAGCAAGGTCATAGAACATAATTAAAATTACCAGGTTCGTTAAGTCTTCTAGGGGGGGGGGGTCTTTCATTTGATACATATATGTACGATGTTGGAATAAGTAGGTCTCAAGTATTTCTACATCGAAATTTCTAGGAAGTGTATTATTTTATTAGATTTAAAATATGGATGTGGTCTGAAATATATGAATTACAGAATTTCTAATTGGAAAAGGTGTGTGCTGTAGTCATAGCCAAATAATGATATATAGGAATGGAATATTAGTAAGAGGATCTACTAACAAAGTACCACCCTTCTCCCTTCTCATCAGAACAACAATTCACATCGTTACGTATACAGTATTTTGAAATACGAATTGCATTATAATAGAAATTACATTGACCATTTGATGAAAAAAATAAATTATTTCAGTGAGAATGAAATACTTTGAATACACAAAAAGTGCGTCACAATGCATGTTGAGTATGACGCAATATGAGGTGAAAGTGTGATGCCAGCATTGATTCTGATTGAGTGTTGAAAATGATTTAGATATTTCTGTTAGGCACATCTTTGGGTTTTTGTTTAAAAAAAAGAAATGTTCTACAAAAGATATACTTCGAATCTTATTTACCGGTGTTTACTATTAACTTATTATCTGTCACTGAGCCAGTTTCTATGAATTTAGATTGACTACATGGATTCTAACTTTACCATTAACTAACATTTAAAATTTAATTTACAGAGAAATAGACAAATATCTACATCACCTTTTAAATTTCGTGTTAAATGAATTCCTTCATGACCATCCACCATTTTTATGATAGCTGCTAAGTGATATTCATTCATTTCTTCGTTTAATTCTAGAGAGTTCGCATCAAGAGGGGTAATAATTATCTAAAATAGTAGACACTAGTATAGAGTTTTGAGGGGTTTTAAAAAAGGGTAAATTGTTTAACTGTTTTTATTTACTATATTGGTAGTATAAATAGCTGTCTTAAAAACAGCATGTAGAATTATTGTCAGCCCTGCTGCGTTTCAGAGAAAATAGTGTCTGAAAAGAAGTAATAAAATGGTATTCTTTACCTTAATTTATAACTTATTTTTAAGAATAAGCAAGAAAATAACCATTTTTTCTAATTACAGGTACACTAATCCAAGTGCTTTCTTGAATTGCCATTCACTGTATATTCTTGGGAAATTGTTTTATTAGATATATTTGTGAAAATATTAAAAACTCAACATACAATGGTTTAACTGTGGGTACGATCTGTTGTCATGAAAACATGATACATGGTTCCAGTAATTTTCACTTTTTTAGCATTTACTATCACCATACACAAAAGTGTGATAATTTTGTTCAGATTTGTGATTTTTGCACTTTCCACTTTTTTAAAGACAATTTACAATGGTTACCGACAGCTTCTCTTAAATATTGGACTTTATTTTCCTAAAGTTTGAGAAAAGTTTTAAACCAGTTTAATTTTACTAAAAGGAGAAAATCCCGTTATCTCTTTGTTCGCAGCTTTGTACACTTTTCCTATCATGTGAACGGAGATGAATTAAATTAATGAGTGAATATGGGCAACACAAGAGGTTCTTTGTGAAAGTATATGGGGCAAGTAAGACAACATGTTTAAAGAAAAAACACACCAAGTTTGTTTTTGTAATTCAACTTCATTGCCAGATGGCACGTGTGATGATAACGTTTGGAAATTCTGTTTGTAAAAATACTACTGTGTAACTTGAAAATATGCTATATAAATGGTAGCTATACCAGAGAACGTAACGTAGCTTTACAAAACGTTTACTGTCTCAGCAAAACTTGGAGAGTTATGGTTCGTGTAGTTATACAGATTATATATATTTGCATTGGTTTGTCCTGAGTAAAATGTTTGTTTTTCTGAAAGATGCAATACCAGATACAATACCGGATATATTGTTTTAGGGTAGTAAACCCAAAAACGTGAGATTGCACTTCTATTGCCGTACACTATATCTTGTTTGGTGTGCTCACCCCTCCCAATCATAAGGTAATAACAAAATACGAAATATCAAGTAGTATTTATCCATAGCAATAATGTGTTTGAACATATAAACCCATCTCTCGTTAGACAGTATTATTGTTTATTGTATAATAAACATAAATCGCCTGTGTACATCCAAATAGATAACATATTTTGCTGTTCAGTTCTTAAATATTACCATAAATATTATATAAGAATATGAATATGCACATAGCTAATCTATATAACTAATGCATGGTATCTTACAGTTATTGAATTTAAATCAAATTCCAGTAGATTGATTTTCTTTCCGTTCAATTTCCTATATCTTCAGAAGCAGTACTGTATAATTCACATTGATGTAGATGCTCAAAAACCTCATACAGAAGTCCTCAAGCTACACGTGTCGTCATCATTGAGTGAGAATTTACTCTTCAGAATTCTAGTTCCGGTTGTTGTATGTTATTGCGGTGAGGGGATACAAATCGACGGCACACTGGGGCTTACACAGCCAGTTTAAGTATTATGTGTTTTATTTTAGAGTTCCTAGTGGTCTACTTCAATTAAGTATCACTGATCAGTTTCATCTGCCTGACCACTTCATGCTGTACAAATAAGTACCACTGATCAGTTTCATCTGCCTGACCACTTCATGCTGTACAAATAAGTACCACTGATCAGTTTCATCTGTCTGACCACTTCATGCTGTACAATTAAGTACCACTGATCAGTTTCCTCTGCCTGACCACTGCATGCTGTACAATTAAGTACCAATGATCAGTTACATTTGCCTGACCTCTTCCTGGTGTGTTAACTTTACAGCGTGGTGGGTAGTTTTCGCGGGATAGGTTGATGGGTGTTTAAAGGAATACTGTCCATTTCATAATGTCGTGTATGTTCTCTGCCTGACTTATTTTTATCTGTTTCCTTCTGCTAAATCACATTCACTCATCCCTGATATATTTGAAACATATATGAAGTGACGAAAATGCACAACGATTGCATACAGAAAAGAGAGAGAGAAAGTCTTGATTGATTTGCAAAACAATCTTCAATTAGCAGGTGATAATCTTAAATCCGGGAATATTTCTTAAATGTTATACTTATACAACTATGAGAATGGTGATTAAGGACATTTAATATACAGGGAGTTAATTAAGAATCGTGTTAGTTTCTTCCTGCATTATTTACATTGTAATATAGAACGATTTTTATTGTTTCCCTCAGTGCACTGAGGAATTTCAAGGTAAACTGATGCAACTGAAGGTTTTTTTTTTATTCTTAAACCAACGACACTTCTTTTGCGCAACATCAACATTTAAGCTATCGAATTCATATTTATTCATATAGCATTTCTCACGATAGGGGACACGACTTGTCATTCCCGACATTCGCGTAGAACTTAAATTTTTTAAAGAAATAAATGACCATGTTACTGTAAGCAATGCAACTTTAATATATATCATTCATTGTCATGATTTCTGGTAAGACAGTGTATATAAGGATCACAATGAGTTTGAATTGTCTACTTACAAACATACCTTTTGTTATTTTACAACATTAACTCTGAACATACACAGAAATGCATTTTAAAATGTGAACCTAGGAATTTACAATTTATAGATGCAAATCCTTAATCGTTTAAGAAAATATAGATGAAAAAAGACAGATGGACATAAAAAAGAAGACATACATATGCATTCAGTAAAAGCTTATCGATGTGTGGGTTAATGTCAGTCAATTGTGGTTGATGTTACATGATTCGTCAAGTCATGAACAAATCTGGAAACTAGGTTTTCTGACAGCTTGGTAAATACCCTTTTGTTCGAAAAAACCTGACGTCACGATCAAAACAATATATCCTGTGTATCCTAACTCTGTCTCCGTTATCTCTTTTCACAGCGCCATACACACTTCCTATAATGTAAACAAACACGGGGTAAATGATGAACACATCTGGGCGAAACAGTAGTTTCTTTATAAAAGTACTTGAAACATGTAAGCAAAAACTTTAAGAACAAAAGAAGAAGAAAAAAACATATCTCGTTTTTGCGCTTCCACATGATTCTCGAATATCAGTAGTTAGTAAACAAAAAAACTAGCATTTGTGTAAGTGAAATTACTACTTCAGTAGTCAGAGTCTAAAGCCGGTCTACTATAAATGGGCTAGGTTTAAGTCTTATCAACTACAGAGAATAATGGCATGACATGGATAATTAAGTTTATTTCCATCACAATGGAGTGGTATATACATTAAAGTTTCTGTTCATCAAAGCAAAGAATCAAATGATGTAAAAATTTGAGTTTTTATCCATCTTTCACTCTACTTGTGACTAATATATAACACCCTTAGATGAAACAATCCAATGTACATCATGTTCCTTTACATTATGTAAAGAACAATTCAACGTTTAAATGAAATAGTGAAGGTAAAGCTTATTTTCCAATATGTTCTCAGTCTTGACCACTCTTATGTCGTCGTGTCAACATTGCGTGCCAATTCGAATTTTAAAAAAATCTGAATGATGCTTGATTTTCAAACGTATTTACATAAAACATTCTTCCCCAGACAGAAGCTGATATCTCTCAGACAGAAGTCCACCACTACACTGCACTTCAAGATTTCCACAGGTGGCGGGCTAGTGGTTTCGTGACCAGAAAGAGTTCGTTGTTTTAAGCCTCAGACGTATACATATATTTTTTTGCCACTTCATCACGCGTTCGACATTCACAAATGAGAGTCATGAGTCTTACAGTTGAGACCTTAAAAGGGATTTTCTGTATCGCTCTAGGTGTAGGTGTTGTACGTTGAAATGTTCCCAATGACAAGGTGATTAGCGCCAATGATAAATCGAAATTAATGACACTTTAACTGCAACATTTACGATCTCACTACAAACTTCCACCAAAGTTCGTTTGCTCACAAACCAAACTCTTCCAGTTAGGCATTGTGGGATAGAAATTCCTTAGGCCGCGTATACTGTGTGACGTAACTGTAGAATGACAAAAAACATAAAGTCAAACGTAAATAGTTCAAAACAAGAAGGTGAAAAAATGCATTATTTTAAATTCTCCAACAGCGCCATATGCACGATTCCCCCGCGTCCACGATGTCTACATGTCGTTACTATTCTGGAGAAAAGGGTAATTTATCTCAGGATTGTAGATATGTTTTCAAAGTAAACTGTTGGTAATGTGGGGTACCTGGTCACAAGGAAAAAGTTTTATTCATATTAAAATCTTGACAAGGAAAGATATGCCGAACATACCAAAATCATCTCTCTTAGTATACAAAAATAATATTTATCTCCAAGAGATATTTACAGAATTCAATGTGATCATTGTGTACGAAAGGTGAAGATAACGAACAGTTATCAATCTCATAACTTCTATAAGCAATACAAAATAGATAGTTGGGCAAACGCGGACCCCTGGACACACCACATCGCAAAAATGTCAAATGAAACATTAATCAATATTGTACATGTTCTGAAAAACTACACATATATGTATTTCTAGAAATTAAGATCCATAGACATCCACTTGCGAAGCGTTCAACTTAGGGTATGAAAAACAAACAAAAGACATTGGCACAACAGGTCGATGGTTACAAGTAAACTTTGGATTTGGGCTATCAAAAGAGCTCCAATAAGGAACATTTTAATTTAAGTCATGAAAGGTGAAGATAACGAACAGTGACTCGTCTCATAACTCCTAAAAGTAATAAAAGAGAAAGTTCAGCAAACAGAGAACCTGGATATACCATAAATGCAAGGTGAAGATAACGAACAGTGATCAATCTCATAACTCCTACAAGCAATACAAATAGATAGTTGGGCAAACACGGACCCCTGGACACACCAGATGTGGGATCAGGTGCCTAGGAGGAGTAAGCATCCCCTGTTGACCGGTTACACCCGCCGTGAGCCCCATATCCTGATCAGGTAAACGGAGTTATACGCAGTCAAATCAGTGTGCCAAGAACGGCTTAACAATCGGTATGAAACACGTTAGACAGCATTAATAAGATGACATGCCTAGGAGTAAGCATCCCCTGTCCACCCGTCACACCCGTCAGGAGCCCTATATTTTTGTCAACTAAACGGAGTTAAATGGAGTGAAAATCAGTGTTCAAAGAACAGCAAAATTATTGGTAGTAAACTCACCAGATAGCATTTGACCCATTGCTACGTTGTACTGGTAAATTAGATCGTTATGACGACCATATAATTAGCGAAATACTAACTCCAAACTAGACTGTTGAGACCACTACGCCATTAATGTGTTTTCCAGTAGTCTGTCTGGATCTTTAAAACTGGTCATACGCAGAACAATGAATTCGTCTCATGACACAAATTACCGATTGACACGGGATACTTACTCCTCCTACAAACCTTGCGTCTTATATATCATGGGTTCCGTGATTGATTAATTTTCTATTTTATATTGCTTATAGGAGTTATCGGATTGATCACAGTCCATTATATTCACCCTCCCTTGGCTTTGGTCCTCATTGGTTAGAACAATTAAGCAGGCCTAATCTAGGTGAAGAAAAAAAAAGTGTTAGAATATGTGCTATTTGCCAAAACGAAGATTCAACTATATTGTGCGCACTTGACATGAATAAAAAAACTGATGTACATGATATTGTATCATGGCTATTATATTCTAGTGCGAAATAAATTTCTGAACCCGTAACCTATCTTAGTGATGCTAACATAACTAATTACATTTTCCTACATATCTGATACAAACTAGTCATCCATATACACAGATAGAAAGATTAAATGACCGAAGTAACTACGACTAGAATCAATTTTATTACGGTAATCAAGTACTTGAATTAATTGGGGCATTTGTTTTATTACACGCTCAGAATCTGGGTTTAGAGAATTCCACTCTTGTCAAACAGTATTAACCAAAGTTACTGGCAGCAGGTGAAATGTATATAACAAGTGGGGTATCATTGTCATAACGTTCTGACTTCAGTATTACATTTGATTTACTCAGTAATGGTATCCTACTAAGAAGAATAGTAGGGTTTTTAATTCACACAGAATACAATTGTTTCAGTCTTATCTAAATGCCAGATCCCGAAGTGTAAAGTTTGCGCATGTTCTTCTAACATCACATCAATCACAACAGGGATACCACAAAGACTTATTTTTGGATCGCTCTCAACCTGTATATACCCTTTGTATGTGTTAATTTTTCTAATATTTATATGTCGAAAGACGAAGAAACTCTGCATTTATCTTACATCAATGTCCTTAACATCGACATAACTTTAAATCCCGACATTATCTACAGAAGAAAACGATTCAGAGCTCCAAAAAACCAAACTACATAATCATATATACACAACAAAAGAACCCTACGTTAGACAAACCAATATATAACACAGATTCCTATGACGAAAAAATATAATATGTTTTCGTTAAAAATAAAAATAACTGTTAGGTGTTCGTATGGATAAATTTCTTCAGCATGATTGCCATATAGATTACGTTTGAAAATTCACCGAGGCCACACTTTACCTACTTGAACATCCAGTGGAAGTGCAATGAAGAGTAATGTTGTGTTCGGCGGTGCTTATTATTGAAGTCAAGGTCAAATAAATTACAGCACACTGATAAGAAATGAACCGTAGAACGTGTTACTCGTCTGTGAAATAACATTAATGAAAGCAACACAAAGACATATCTCATTAGATTTCTCTTTCTCTCTCTAAACCAGACTTACATTAAGTAACTTACTGAGCACCCATATCATTATGTCAGAATATAACTAAACTTCAAATCAAAGCATAATTTATAGATTTGGAAAGTCAAGCAATGCTCATAATTTTGCAAAAGTCTAAATGATGTTCAAACATTCCTAGAAATAATCATAAGTACAGGTTAATAGAACTCCCGCTCTTTAATGTTTTGATATCAATGTCGCGACCTTATTTTTTTTTTACCTTGAAAAGGAATTCATAAAAAAACAAAATGATATGCTAACCTTGAAAACTCATGTATCATATTTATCTTATGCAAGGCGAAGATAGCGAACAGTGATCAATCTCACAACTCCCACAAGCAACACAAAATAGATAGTTGGGCAAACACGGACCACTGGACACACCAAAGGTGGGACCAGGTGCCCAGGAGGAGTAAGCATCCCCTGTTGACCAGTCACACCCGTCGTTTTAATTTAATTTAAAACATGATTTGAAATAGCTATAAATATGGATGTATGTAGCTCCCTGTTTTCATAGCGTGGTCTTACGATTGGGCTTTAATTTACTTTTCTTTGAAATGGAAAAAAAATAGAAAAAATGTATTGGCCTTGAAATCTAGCACAACTTTTACAATTCTCACCCATTATAAATGTTGTAGGTGATTTTAGTGACAGATTAATATATTTGTTAATTCGTTGCATTTATCTTGTAATTAAATTTTGCTCTTACAGTAACATCACTATTAGTTGTCGCTGTCGAAATTCATCATCATTTCCATTCCACAATGGTACGAAGTACTAAATAACTTTTCTGTACCGTAATCACTTCGAATTAATATATCCGCATCATTTTTCTTTCACATTCACGTTTTCTTGCAGTGGTATCCCTAATATTGCAAAATTTCTATAATTACGAAGGAAAATATCTTTCCTTATTCTGTCCCGGTGATGGTACGAACTAGAACTAATCATTGATATCCAATTTCAAAATCAAATAAAACATTTATCTGAATTAAACATTGCTATTTCGTTTTCCAATGCTTTAATGACATTGTGGATTTTATGTCATAAGAAGACAAGACGGAAGAAGAATAGCGACACATTAGTTTTTGTTCACTATAGCCGCTGTATTTGTCATTCAAAGTGAGATTTTTTCTGAGGTTTTACTTTATCATCGTCTTGACATTCAACACGATGTTAATGATACCAGTATTAGTGTTTTTTGGCTCTGTAATCTCTGTGACGTCCGACAGAGCGTGTGATGTATGTAGATGTAGGGATACAAAGGTAGACTGTATGTCGCAGTCGTTGAAAGAAATTCCGACGGACATCCCAAAGAATACAACAGAGCTGTAAGTACCTTTATTCTACATACATAATGAGCAACACTCTTGTAATGAATTATACATACATCGTCACTACGCAATGCAGTTTTAAAACGCCTCCAAATACGGATGGATATTAAGTTGCAGTCCACACAAAGAAAATAAATAGTGAAAGTGAACAGTAACCAATATCGTTATTTCTATAAATAATTCAAGAATAAGATAGGGTAAACATGGATCCCGAAAACAATAAGGACAGGATCGCATGCTTGGAAGAGTAAGCATTCCATATTGACCAGTGTCACATGGCTAGGAATGGGTACATTTACGTTTTCGGTCCCCGGAAGTATACGAAATGCACATATCACGCGACCCATATCCTGGTTGCTATGCAAACAGTATCACTACTGTAAGATGAGTCCTTTTGTAATCCAAATGCTCCAAAACCAAAATATTTACCAATCACGGATATCCATGTCCTAAATCATAATATATCGGTTATCCAAAAGCATTAGCTAGGTGTCTTTCCGGTTATGAACAACACGCCGCGTCGAGAGGCAGGTAGATCTGCAGTTTTCATGTTTATAATAATTTAACAACTGTTGACGAAAATTGGTGATGTAGTCAACTGTAGAAATGATTAAAGTACACGAAATAACCACAATTATTCATCTTTGAAACGGCATGACAACACGAGCTGATTTTCCGAGATAAAAAGGTTGAATTTTTAATACTTTCACGACTCTCGATTGTCAAGGTCAATATCGGCTCAATCACCTAAGCAGTAGAACTATTTTGACCACTCTAGGAGCGGTTTTTGCATGTTGAAATTAAAGTAATCTACTATTCTTTATGTTGGTGTTTGTATTTTGCCAAAGTTCCAATCCAAACGGGTCAGGTAACGCTTTACGGGATACGTTATGATTTAATAGATTCGTTATACTTAAGGGAAAAAGTCGTTATTGACCTTGACAATCGAGAGTCGTGATGACTATTCAAAATTAAGCCTCCATCTGTTTCATAACCGGAATCACTCCAAAAGAATTCTCTTACATAACCGATACATTATGATTTAGGACATGGGTAGCCGTGCAAATACAGCCTCGAGTATTCAGAATAAGACAAACTCGTATCAAAGAATTAATTATACTGTCCAAAGAATAACTTATTTTCACAATACCTTTAAATTTCCTTTGCATACTTGTTTACATTGAACACATGCTGAACTATGAAAGTCGTAAACATTCACTTTGTGCAGAATCTGAGCTTGCGGAATTTAAAACGGATGATATTTTGATAAATTGTGTATCATTGTTTAAAGATCGTATTTAAAATTCCAGTTAAATGCTATTCTGAACATGAAAAAAGTGTCAAAGAATTCAAATTTGGGGTCCGAAACGTTTCTTTTTCAAATAAAAACGTCTTTCGACGTACTGTTTTAGCACTTTTTTTGATGGGAAACGGCAACGTAAATTCGTTCACTTGAAATATATATCTCAAATAGGAAACGGGCTAATTCCTTGTCAAAATTAGTATGTAAAGAACGGTTAAACAATTTGTATGCAACACATCAATCAGCATTTCACCCAAAGTCTGTACCTCAGTGTTAACGTGTATGAAATATGAAAGTAAAATAGAATATCAAAGTTCACGTTCACAAAAGAAACTTGTAGATTATTTCAACATGAGTATACACGGAATGAAAGGTTCAAGTAACTTGTTTAATCCAAGAAGCTAGTGATGTATCAATCACAAACTGACCGTTTTATTTCTCTGTATGTTATCCTATCGTCAGACATTTCAGAACCCACAATATATGTAGCAGTTGTCTCAACAACTTAACGTTCATATGTTACTGACTTGTAGGAATTTAAAATAAAGACATTCTTACAAGGTTTGACATTTACTCTTTGGGCACGAAACCAATCGAATTAAACTATTTCTCCTAGACCTGGCCTTACATTCACTAACCCTGACAAACTATCAATAAATCTATTGACAAATTTTACGTTTGAACTGAAACGTATTTCATCATAAACATAGTCTCATAATTGATGTTTTTATTTCAAAACATGATATTTTCGGAATCTTTAGATTATACCCGGCACGGACAATCTTCAGTCGATTAAGAATACGATGACCTTGACCATTTGATTTCTTTCTATTTCATCAATCTGCTTTGTTTGCTTACGTTTTCTTCTGTTCATTTGAGATATCTTTCTATGAGGACAAAAGTCCGTATTTAAATAGAAAAACAGCTGTAAGACGTAATATATTAATTTCCTCAACATTCCCTTGCATTAAATAGAAGTAAAATGTGTTGAATTAAAATGAGTTCAATTTTACCTTTCATATACTGTTATCTATACCAGACAAAAGTGTACACACTTTTTGACATTAATTAACAACGAGTTTTTGTCGTAAACATCACTTCCGACTGCGACTTATTTACTACAACTAAGATTACATACTGTGTCATCACGCGGTTTACATCTGTTCACAGATTCCTTTCACTTATTCTCTTGTTAATAATAAAATACCCAGTGAAACCAGTCAGATTAGTACGCAGCTCAGTTAAGGGTATCCGAGAAAAATCGCAGTGCTGTTATAAATGTACCTCTGTGCACTTTGCACCATATGCCGTCACAATGTAAAAATACGTCACATCGTATATATTCTGATAGTGGTATCGCGGGGGAAGTGTCATAATATTTTGTCGTTATGTACTACTGTTATCAAGTAATAAGCTGTATACGTGAAAACATATTGTAAAACTTATACGGTACCAATTGTCATGCACCAGATGCGCATTTCGACAAATGATATCTTGTCAAATGATGATTTATATTATCCCTTCATGATATCAAATAATTTTCCATTTTTAATGTATAGGATGCACGAAGGTGATCTTCATATTATAGTGTGACCTTGAAATCGCCCCCAATCTGAATGACTGATGCGTTTAAAAATTTCATCATGTACATAAATAATCTCATACTGCAGACACAGTGGCACAGTTCAGGTCCATCTGCTATAAAAAAAACAATATTAATATTTCTGATAAATAATCTAGATATCTTTATGCGTTTGAAAAGTGCGGCGAACAGTTTCTGTCTTGTATATTAACGGTATGATTATTTAAAAATGTGGACAATCCCGGTAATTTGCTGATGACTGTTGATATGTTGTGAAATTATAGCATGTTTAGTTTGAGTATGCATTTCTTCCAAACACTTTTCACGTTAAGGAATTTTATTTTTTACTGAGTATATCAATAAAAAAATCAGCTGGTTACCCGTATGAACTTGAACTTTTGTTTACAAGTAGGGCCTCTTGCTGATTTCCAAAAATAAAGTGTTACGTGATATTCAAATGAAGTCACGGTAAATTACTATGACAGGAATTTACGGTAGCACAGGCACAGTCAACATATGTGTAGTATCGTTTCGGTGTTAAACGGTAGCACGTCTAACGATACCTGTGAATTTGAGGTGCAATTTCACCCCATGACTATTGTGCATTTTACTATGGAAACCCTTAACCTAGTTGCGTAAACATAATTTACCCGATTTCTTAACATGGCTTGACAATAAGTCACCCCTGACCAACCGTGTTTGCTAAATGATATGTTCAGTTGTTGTTTTATGTATTAGTAGTCTGTGGATTTTCCTATCAATGACATTATGCATACTACCTACTACTATTTTTGTCCACCCTTTCTCCAACATGTTCTAAATGATATGCGACATATCTGGTCGTCATAACAATCTAGATTGCAAATACAATCTATGATTGAGTCAAATGATGTCTGACTTATTTCATATCGACTGTTACGCCGTTCTTCGCACACTGATTTTGACTACAGATAATTTCCTTTATATGATCAAGATATAGGGCTCAAGGTGAGTGTGATCGGTTGACAGGGAATGCTTACTCCTCGTAGATATCTGGTCTCCTATAACGAACCCGTGATATATCCCATATTTCCTGTAAGCAATACAAAATAGAGAGTTCGGCAAACACGGATCCCTGGGTGAGATCACCTATCTATGTAAATATATAAATAATAAAATAGTGTGGCATCGTATTTTGACTTTGTAATAGAAAGATAAACCTTGAGGAATGAAGATAGGAAAATTAATATTCGATATAAGTTTCCTATATTTCTATCAGTTTTTAAACTTTGTTTTCATCACACAAACCTCTAATCGAAATTTTCAATATTGCATTTCAGCAGAGTTTGAAATGTCCCTGCATTTCCAAATATATTTCCACTATTGTATACAGACATTTTAATTACAAACCAACTTTATGAAGTATAGATATAGACCTATACATACATAAACCACCTACATACTTTGATTTTCGTATTCTTTCAACTATAGGGTATGTCATAATTAGTTATGCTGATATTATTTCGAATAAAGACATATAATAACTTATTTTGATAGGCCATCAATAAAAAAAAATACATCGGTCTTTCAATTGGAAAACCATTGCATCCCTATTAGGTATTCGATCAAAACGCGTGCTCAGATTATGGGCTAAATATGAAAGGGAAGCACTTATGTCGAACTAAAATAAGTTGATAAAACGTATCAAAGGAATATTTAAATCACATTTTAGACAAAGGAAATCAAAAGTTGGTGCCATATATTGATTGGTGCTCCTAGGCACCTGAACCCACCTCTGGTTTATCTGGTGTGTCCAGGGGTCCGCGTTTGCCCAATTATATATTTAGTATTGCTTATAGGAGTTATGAGATTGATCACTGTTCGTTATATATATATATATATATATATATATATATATATATATGCATCTGTGTTTAGTAAATTAGAAGTGGTAAAAATCACATAGATTCAATGAGGAATATGTTTTAGTTTCAGCTGAAATAAAAACCCGCCAAAATTGTGTTTGTATATACGACTCGTCATTACAACTGGATTTTAAACTAACTTGCCATTAATTTCACATTTTCCGTGTTTGCCCAACTGTCTATATTGTTGTGCTTGTAGGAGTTATGAGATTGATAACTGTTCGTTATCTTCACCTTGTATTTACGCCTCCCTTCCCCTTTCAAAAAAGCAGTTTCTTTCAAACCATTATTCAGTTTTACATATATTTCATAACCAAAAGAATGCAACGAATCGAAACAATATAGGTATCATACCTATGCTTTGCTCGCAAACTTCACAAAATTTTACAAAAGTACATTGTTGGATCCAGTGAGTGTTTGATAAAACCCTTATCTTTGCTCCTCGCGAAACTATTAGGAGCGGTGATAGAGTAAATTGAATCATGTTGTGCTACAGCATACAACAAAGGTAGATTAAATCAGGTGTGGATCCTAAAATATTCTGAAGAACTTTTTGTGAATTATAAATCACAAACATAATTTCTAGATAACAACATCAAATCGTACCACTGTTCAAGGCCCCGTGGACACTTAATGACTATATTTGTTTGTCATCATGAACAGTTGCTTCTTAAAAAATAAATAACAAAATGAAATAAATGCATCAAGTGACCAGCCATTCAAAAATAACTTTGTCCAAAACCACTTTGATTGTATGCACGCGTACTCTGGTATTGACATACAAAAAGAAGTTGTAGTCTCTCATAGGCAATATATTCGTAGTATTTGGTAATCAGGACTTTCACCATGTTCTTGTATTTCCCACGGTGTGAATCGTGCTCCTTTATTACGATGATATTCTGAAGACAAAAATATTCAATTGATTAACTCGTACATGGAAAGCACATGTTATCGTGGTCGTAATCTTGACATTTAGACATACCGACGAAGTTTTATTTATAAACACTAGTTATTTTCATTTATATTTCCATTATATAAATCCCAGTGATCTCCACTTCTGGGTCACTGTTAAATATTTCAATTAATATAATTGTTGATGGCAATTAAAATGTCACTCATGATTATGACAAACAGGGAAAATGTTTCTCCATTGTGAACTTCAAATATGTATGCAGCAACATCCCATAATCACCTGTATAAAGTGTTCATTTATGAATTATGAAGTTAACAAACATGGACCAGTTGCCTAACTGTGTAGCTTTATCGACGTATAATCAGGGTTTTTTTTCTTTTATTTAATGCAATATTAACAAATATATAAATCATTCATCAACACTACTGCGGCTTACTCCTCCTAGGCACCTGATCCCACCTCTGGTGTGTCCAGGGGTCCGTGTTTGCCCAACTATATATTTTGTATTGCTTGTTGGAGTTATGAGATTGATCACTGTTCGTTACCTTCACCTTTCATGCATATGTTATCTAAGGGAAATAACTTTGTTAATATATTGAATCTTAAATCATCTCTCTTATATAACATATTAGTAAATAACAAATTTATTACGCCAATCACAGCAACCTTTTAGACGGAAAAGTTTTACATTCCAAAATATTTATGGAAGACTCTTCAAAGTAGAAACATTTTCAGATAAACACATATTAAAACTTAACTATCAATCGTTACATAAACTTTTGAATAATAATTTCAATATTAGCAAATTATATCCAAATATTCAAAAATATTGTAAAAACTGTGGTGAAATTGAAAACGTAGACCATCTTATGTATGCCTACAGAACGTCAAAAAGGATATGGAAAAGGATTAGCAATGTACTAGATATTGACATTTCTTAGAAACATATCGACATAGGCTTTTATAATGAAACAGATCTATCAGAGGCCCTTAATTTTTTTTTCTTTCATTGCACTGAAGATTTATAAATATAAAATTAATTATAGAATAAATGAAACCTCTTGTAACAGTGAAAAATGATATATTTCAGTGAAACGGGCTTTAAATACATATCGATACATGTATACATTGCAGAACAATCGTTATGAGATTGATCACTGTTCGTTATCTTCACCTTGCATTCAAAGGTGCGAAGGAGGAGTAAGCATCCCCTGTCGACCGGTTGTATTTAATATTAATATAGGGAGTTTTTTCGAGTCAAATATACCGGTACAACGGTTGGACATTGTTTTTTTAAATATAGTATTCACAAATAAAAAAAATTCTATAAGAGATTAAATCTTGAAAATATTTTAAACCTCTAAATACACCATTATTATCATATACGTCTTTAGGTGTTTAGAAGTCCTGACTTGACACAATTAGGAAAATAAATTGATGATTTTTGAACTGAAATATTTTATTTTTCTACATTGGTAAAGATAAGGATTCGTCTGAAGTAGACATAGAGATATCTTTAAACATTATGGTTTTGTTAAAAGCGCAAAGTACTTCTTTATAGAACAACGTCAGAAATGTAATATCTTTATATTATTTCACAGTTCTTAAGTTTGTTTTAATTATATATCTCAACGATATATTTTCTGTTTGAAAATTATGTTCAATATATTTCAAGAGACTGGATTTAGTACCTAGCAGACGTGCAATACAAGACGCTTTTAATGAGAAAAACTTCGATTCAACATCAATAATATCAATTCCACCTTTCATTTTTTTCCCAATAAGTGTATTTTGTTTGATTCTTTCCCCGGTATTGCATATAAAATTAAATATCTTACTGTTCAGTTGCTTAAATTGTTCATCAGGCGGATTGAGAATCACCTACGCATTGCATTGTAATTTAGAAATAATGAGATTATTGATTATTTCTTGTTTGCCAAAAATTGTTAAATTTCTTGTTCCCCAGTTGTCGAGTATGCTAATAATTTGATAAATTGTTCCTATCCGATTTTTTTGGACACGGTATTTAGTTATGTCCTATAATTATACCAAATGTTTTAACTGAATTATTTGTTGTAATTATATTTCCAACCTGTTCACATGTGTTTTGTAAAGACCTAGCTATATGTATTCTGATTTCTTTAGATTAAGCTTTGGACCTGCAAATCCAGATAATTGTTTTACTGTGCTAATTACTTCTTTTACTGATTGCACATCTTTTAAGGGGCTGATGGAATCATCTACATGTTGTTTATTTGTTTATCTCTTTCTGAATTTGTATTGCTTATATGAGTTATGAGATTGATCATTGTTCGTAATGCTCGGATTTCATAGCTGACCCAATATTTCGTTATTGGTATATTATGTGGTATTACCCTCTACATTTTTCCCCAATTACATTATTGTCCCAATGCTTTTATTCAAGATTTAAAATAAGATGAACACTTGTTCCATACTTTATCCAGTTAGCCTTTGATCTTATGTAGGCTCCTTTTGATTTATAAACAGTTTTAATCAAGGAAGGTCACTGAAAATACCGTCATGTGTCAGTGATTTCAACAATTTTTGTTTAAAGTCAGCATTTCACAAATATGGTCGTTTCAACGATCCGACTAGCCACACAGACATGCTATTAGGTCAAATGCTGTCAAACGTGTTGGGTACTTATGGTGCACTTTTATAACAAGGATAAAGTATAAAGGAACATGCTCACAAGAGTAGAGGGAGACTGTCGTACTACATAAATCAAACGTATACATTGATGACTAAATTTCTTACATGAATCCACATCAATCTTTAATACAATTTATTGTATCTTCGACAAATTAATTAAAAAAAACTAAGGAATTTATATTGAATAATAACTGAAAGGTCATTAAATGTTCACTATCAGCTGACTGACATATAACAATGACAAACTAAAGCATTATTGTATAACTGCAAATTCACTTAATCTGAATACATGGTAGCTGGAAGTTGAGTGAATACTAATTAAAACTAGGTTATTGACTACTGAAAGCTGACTTAAAACTTAATCAAGTGTGAGTAAAAGATACCCTAAATGTGGACGATTGGTCGGTAAATGATGACTGAATGAAATGTTGACAGTGAATGAATGATCACTGAAAACTGACTGAATGTTCCAATCATTCAGTTCATTGAAGGGTTACTGAACTGAATAAAAAAAAAATGATAATACTTTTTTGACGACTAGTTACAAGTAGGCAGGCTATCGACAAATATGTTGGTGTTAAAGAGGTTTTAAAAGTGTTCCTTCAAGTAATCCTATCGCAAATTCTGTGGTCGTATGACCAAGTCGTCAACTGCTTGACAGATGGAGCATGTAGATATCGTGTGTATCAATCTCATAACTCCTACAAGCAATACAAGATAGATAGTTTGGCAAACACAGATCAGAGGTGGGATCAGGTCCGCAGTCAAAATCAGTGTGCCAAGAACGGCTTAACAATCGGTATGAAACACGTCAAACAGCATTTGACCAAATGATATGTTGTATTGACAAACTAGATCGTTATAACTACCATAGAATTTGCAAAATGCTGATTTCAATCGATACTGTTGAAACCCCTGTACCATCAACTTGTTTGTCAGTATCTTAGCTCAATTTAAAAACCGACTAAACGCAGAACAAGCTCTTGGATATCGAATTAGTTGATATATATAAACACCATATGGAGGTGATAATGGAATATTACTGCACAGATATGGGCAGTTGACGATGAAGAAGCTGAAATAATCCCGTTTGTCATACAGTTTGTCGTTAATGTCTACTTTATTTATTCATTTCTAAACAAATCAAAACGCGATTTGATTGACTCATGAAAGGCAAAGATAACGAACAGTGATCAATCTCATACCTCCTATAAGGCATACAAAATATAACCACTGAGCCACTAGCAATACATATACCAGGAATCAGGTTCATAGGAGGAGTTAGCATCCTATGTCGACCGATAACACCCGGCGTGAGCTCTATATCTTGATCAGGTAAACGGAGTTATTCATAATCACAATCAGTGTGCCTAGAACGATTTAAAAATCGGTATGAAACACGTCAGACAGCATTTGATCCAATGATAGGTTGTATTTTGAAATTAAATCATCATAACAACAAAACGATTTGCGAAATGCTGATTTTGAATGATATTGTTGGAACTCCTGCACCGTCAGTTTGTTTGTCAGTAGTCTGCTTTGATTTAAAAACTGTCCAGATGAAGAACAATTTCTTGCGTATCGAATAATGTGATTGTATCTTTCTAAATTATAATGATGACTATTACTGGTAGTGCCTGTAAAATAATGTAATCGACTTTTCAATCTCATTTGTTAAGAAATAGAAATAGTTATTATGAATCATATCATCCGTTGTCGAAAATAATTTAAAGAGAGTATAGCATTTTTCCAGTTACTGCTATTAGATGTATACATTTCTTTCTACTTCAGGGACCTAGATGGCAATCAAATAACAAAGATATCTGGGACAGCATTCTCTGGTCTGGTGAACTTACAAACTCTGTAAGTGTATTTTACTTGTATTTTTTTAAACAAATATAAACGATCAGAAAATCCTCTGTATAATACCCATTTTGCAAAAGACAACAATACATATTTAGATTTGTAAAATAAAACATCCGAACCTTCATCACACACACAAAACAAGTACACTCGTGTCAAGATAAATTTTCAGAATCTCTAGTCAGTTTAAACTATGCAAAATATTCACCAAAATGATGCCGTTCAATTTGTGAACATGTCGTCTATAGAAGATTCGTAATATTTTGTTCCTATGTAAGGTGAAGATAACGAACAGTGATCAATCTCATAACTCTTATAAGCAATACAAATAGGTAGTTAGGCAATCACGGACCCCTGAACACACCAAAGGTGGGATCAGGTACCTAGGATGAGTAAATATCCCCTGTCGACAGGTCACACCTGCCGTGACCCCTATATCCTGATCAGGTAAGCAGAGTTATCTGCAGTCAAAATCAGTGTGCCAATAACGGCTTAACAATCGGTATGATACATGACATACAGCATTAGACCCAATGATGGGTTGAATTCACGAACTAGATCATTATAACGACCATAAAATTTGCGAAATGCTGACTTCAATGGAGACTGTTGAAACCCCTGTATCATCAACTTGTTTGTAAGTAGCCTGAAAATACTTTGACCACTAGATTTTAAGATAAATATATTAAAAAAGATGGGCGTGTTCTGAAATATAAGTAATACAACAAAATTAGCATTCTATTCAGCAAACAAATTATAAATAATGGCGGAAGCACAAACAACACAACATAAGAATCGAATACCCTTATAACAGTTGAGATTATCCAATGTTTTTAGCTTCATGTCTGTTATTTTTTTAATGAGCGAACAAAGCAATAAACACAATGGGAAGAAAAATACGTCATGTCCATGTCATATATCACGATGTACAGTTAAATTCAAAAGCGGAAGCCAATGTTACCCAAAATGAAATATAAGGCTGATATATTCACCCTATTTGCTTAAAATCACATCCCATGAATTATGGATACGTATAGGTAGATTGTAAGTAAAGAATGAAAAGGAAACAACTTCAGAAATCAGATTAATTATACTGCAGTGTTGGTGTTTGACTACAACTGATCACATTGTTATGTTGATTTGTATACCACCGTAGTAAAGGGAAAAAATGGGAAGATTGGTGTTTGTTGTATTAGATGATAACAACTTACGTATCGTTTATTTCTAGACAAAATAAATGTGTAGACAAAATAATGTGATGGTGCCTTTCTGAATCACCATCATATAACTATCTTGAAAGTACCTGCAAAACAGCGTTATCATGTTGTAAGCTCACTTTGTGTAGAAGTAGAGGAGTAGTTATGAATTGTAATATTCGTTGTCGAAAACAATTTGAGACATAATGATCGCATTTATTCAGTTATATCAGATACATTACTGGACTCTGACTGTGTACATTTCTTTCTGTTTCAGGAGGCGATATGGTAATCAAATAACAAATATATATCACATTTATTCAGTTATATCAGATACATTACTGTACACTGACTTTCTGTTTCAGGAGGCGATATGGGAATCAAATAAAAAATACAGATCACCTTTACTCAGCTGTATCAGATACATCATTGGAATTAACTGTTTACATTTCTTTCTCTTTCAGGTACCTGCTTAGGAATCAAATAAGAGAGATACCAAATGCAGCATTCTCCGATCTAGTGAAGTTACAAACTCTGTGAGTGTATTTTACTTGTAATTTGGTAAACTAAAACAAAATAGGAGGCTAAATTGTAATCAAATAAAATAGATACCACAGACAACATTATCCAGTCTGCTGAATTTACGAGAACTGTAAGTGTATTTTACTTTTTAAACAAAAATAAAGAAGGATGATCCTATGCAAGAAAGTACACATTTTACGAAACCCAGCACTATATATTTAGATTGTTGAAATAAAACATATGGTTCTCTATCACATGCACGCACACACACACACAAAAAAAACTTCCGTTGCTATCTGAACTGTAGTTTGTTGTTATACTAATGTCTTTCCTATGTATTCAATTAGTCCTAAAGGTTGTTTTAAATTGTTTAAAGGACATCGGGGTAATTAGTACATGCCATTAGGCGCTATATATTAATAATGACAAGTTTGTATTCTAAGTCTGACACTATGAATATTTTATTCACAGGTGTGCGCACATCGATTTTATATCATTTTTTCTCTCACATTTGTAAAGCGTTTTAAAGAACTAATGTTGATAGGGCGGTATACATTTTTAACTACAGTTGCAATTACGATTACAAACAACCCTGTCAATTTAAATTTCCAGCTGTAGTCAGTTTATTCTAGCAAAAATATCCAACGCAATGACGCTGAACAGCGAAATTATTCCTTTATCTAAATGGCTGTTCACATATCTGAGTATATGTAGCTTTTGTAATGTATATGTTGTGTTATGTTAAAATGCCTGTGATTTATAAAACAAATAAGAAGTCACAAAGTACATCATGCAAATGATGTTTGATTATAAATCAATCTTTCAATTTCACTCTATTTTGTTTGTACTTCAAAAATCAAAAAGGTTATTGATTCCTTACTTCGCACTAACCCTTATCATCATTCAGCATGCAAAGCCTCAGTTTGGGATAGTTGTATAACTGTAGAGCTCTCTGAAAATAATATCGCACGGTGAACGCACGGTGATCTCACGTTGAATTCACGGAGGGCACATGGTGAACGCAATGTGAGCGCACGGTGGACGCACTTTGAACACACAGTCAACGCACTGTGAGCGCACAATGAGCGCATGGTGAACGCGGGTTGGACGCATAGAGAGCGCACAGTGAAGGCAGGGGCAGCACACTGTGAGCGAAATATAACGTTTTAGGGGCTGTAAACTCACAGCCACGCGGATTTCATTAGCCTGGCGCGTTACCATCCTCGCCCTACGAGCATGAAAAACCAATCTAAGTTTTTGTAGCATTTCCAATAACTATGACCTTGTTTTACCTTTAGATAAACTACATTTGTTATTTCTCTTCATTATTTGTGTTTATAATAAATGAAGGAGAAATATATAACTTGTATCAAATTATATAAATAAATGTCAATAGCAACAGGGTTCGAATTGACTAGCTCCCTAACATTGTCAAGTAACCAAAGGAAATCATTTGAAGCTGTTATTTTTCAGTTTGTTTGGGGTTTTAATAAATATCTTAAGGTATTTTTGACATAGATATAATAGGAAAATATGTTAATATTATTTTGATACTAGGTTTATGAGACGGCAATGCAAGAATATAGCGATATCGAGTCTCAACCGTGTTCATTTTTCGGTTCGCTGTAAATCGAATGTTTTCACAATAGGTGGATATGTAGCTCTCTGATCTTTTCCGGATATATTTTTCCCAGATAATTAAAGTTCTGAATCAAGGTTTTAGAGAGAGGGTGACGCAATGATAAAAAAATAAGATTAAATGAGATGCTCTGTTTAAGATGCAAGTTTGGTAAGATCAAAATATAAAGTGAATACTGATCTTCCGTGGGGGTACATGAAGTTTGCATGCTGAATTTATACGTGACGTAATAAATAATTCGCAGTTTCGTCCCTTAGATGGTGTAGCTATTGATTTATCTATTTCAATGTAAAATTTATACGGTACCAATTTTGATGCACCAGATGCGCATTTCGACATATAATGTCTCTTCAGTGATGCTCAACCGAAATGTTTGAAATCCGAAATAACTATGAAGTTTTAAATCTAAATATAGCCAAAAACAGCGTGCCAAATTCGTGCAAGGATAAGATATATACATGAGGGAAATAATCCTTAATTTTGAAATGAATTTCTAAATTTTATAACAGCAATTAAATATACATCCGTATTTTCAAGCTAGTAACAAATTACTTAGCTACTGGGCTGTAAAGACCATCGGGTATTAACAGTCCACCAGCAGAGGCCTCGACCCAGGGGTCATAATGTAAAACTTATACGGTACAAATTTTGATGCACCAGATGCGCATTTTGACAAATAATGTATCTCCAGTGATGATCAACCGAAATGTTTGAAATCCGAAATAACTATGAAGTTTTAAATCTAAATATAGCCAAAAACAGCGTGCCAAACAAGTGGAGCCAAATTCGTCCAAGGATTGATTTGTCATTTAATATTAATCAATTGTGGTTGATGTTACATGATTCGACCAATCATCAGAAAATCTGGAAACTAGATTTTCTGACAGCTTGGCAAAGACCTTTTGTTCGAAAAAGCCTGACGTGACGATCAAAACAATATCTCCTGTGTATCCTAATTCTGTCTCCGTTATCTGTTTTCACAGCGCCATACACACTTCCTATAATGTAAACAAACATGGGGTAAATGATGAACACATCTGGGCGAAACAGTATTTTCTTTGTGAATGTACTTGGAAAATGTAAACAGAATATTTAAGAAGAAAAGAAGAAAAATAAAACATCGCTCGTTTTGCGCTTCCACATGAGTGTCGAATATCAGTACTTAGTAAAACATTCTAGCATGCGTGTAAGTGAAATTACTACTTCCGTAGTCAGAGTCTAAAACCGGTCTAATATAAAGAGGCTAAGGTTAAGTCTTATCAACTACAGAAAATAATGGCATGAAATGGATTATTATGTTTCTTTCCATCACAATGAAATAGTATAGACATTAAAATGTATGTCCATCCCAGCGAACAATCACATGATATATAAATTCGATTTTTGTCCATCTTTCACTCTACTTGGGATTGATATATAACATCCTTAGATGAAACAATGCAATGTACATAATGTTTCTTTACATAATATGTAAAGAACAATTCAATGTTTAAATGAAATGGTGAAGGTAAAGCTTATTTTCCAATATGTTCTCAGTCTTGACTACTCCTATGTCGTCGCATTAACATTGCCTGTCAATTCGGATTAAGACAATCTGAATGATGATTGATTTTCAAACTTATTTTCATAAAACATCCTTCCCCAGCCTGAAGCTGATCTCTCTCAGACAAAAGTCCACCACTACACTGTACTTCATGGTTTCCAAAGTTTGCGGGCCTGTGGTTTCTTGACCAGAAGGAGCTCGTTGTTTCAAGCCTCAGACGTATACAAACAGTTTTTGCCCCTTCAACACGCGTTTGAAATTTACAAATGAGAGTCATGAGTCTTACAGTTGTGACCTTAAAGAGGATTGTCTGTATCTCTCTAGGTGTAGGTGTGGTACGTTGAAATGTCCCCAATGACATGGTGATTAGCGCCAATGATAAATCTAAATTAATGAGACTTTAGCTGCAGCATTTACTATCTCACTACAAACTTCCGCCATAGTTCGTTTGCTCACAAACCAAACTCTTCCAAGTTAGGCATTGTGGGATATATGTTTCTTAGGCCGCATATACTGTGTAACATCACTGTAGAATGACGAAAAACATAACGTCAAACGTAAATAGTTCAAGACAAGAACGTAAACAAGTTTATTACTTTACACTATAATTTGAAGAGAGTTTCCCTACTTTTTAATGATCGTTTGATCATTTTATGTTTAAAATAAAACTCATACTTTTATATTGATGTTCTTAATGTCAATATTTTGAAGCTTTAACTACGACCTACGTCTTTAGAGTTATTTGCTGGGATAATCACGGACTCACAATATACCAATCTGTATATTGTACTGCGTCACATACGAGATGTATATACGTAGGTGATGTAATGAGGTCTCAACGGGGAGTTTATATCTCACTATGGAACACTGGTGGAGGGACATTTCTTTTAATTTTTTGCCAAATTCTCTATTTTGTATTGTTTATAAGAATTATGAGATTTATCAATGGCCGTTATCTTCACCTTTATAGGAGTTACGAGATTGATCACTGTTCGTTATCTTCACCTTTATAGGAGTTATGAGATTGATCACTGTTCCTTATCTTCACCTTTATAGGAGTTATGAGATTGATCACTGTTCGTTATCTTCACCTTTATAGGAGTTATGAGATTGATCACTGTTCGTTATCTTTACCTTTATAGGAGTTATGAGATTGATCAATGTTCGTTATCTTCACCTTTATAGGAGTTATGAGATTGATCGCTGTTCGTTATCTTCACCTTTATAGGAGTTATGAGATTGATGGATGTTCGTTATCTTCACCTTTCTGTTGACTGTCTACTTTTCTAGTTTTCTTAAATGTGTTTCCTGAAAAGAACAGTAGGATACTTATGTTGTAATACATTTATACTTGATTTTAAAAAAAAGTGAGTAGGACTATGTTCTAGATGTGATATGCTCTGAACGATTTTGTCAATTTATCATGAATATTACAATCCATTTGACTTCCCGTACACTTATTTATTTAAGTTGTAGAATAGAAGTGTGTGCAATCTGAATTTATGTATAAATACACTGTATCTATGTTTTAAAAAACTACACGACTAAGCAGTCATTTGGATCCGTATCATAATATACGGGGGTTTTGAACTGAATTTGAAAGGAACAGCTGATTTGTGACAGTTTACAAATATCGGGCGGGATTTCAATTCAGCGTCAAACCAACATTAAGCACTAATTTCGCATAAGTAATTATTATATTGATATATCTTCTTTCAATAATTGTGAATAAATTGCTTAAAATATTTCAATTGACTTTGTATAATTGATTTATGTTGTTTCTGACTTATAACACAGTGTCATAGCATACGGTATCATCACAGTACGTTAACGTTAGAAATACTGTGTAGAAAATATGAATAAGTAGGTTTTAAAAATGACCCCTCATTGGATATATCTACTTTGTATTGCTTGTAGGAGTTATGAGATTGATCACTGTTAGTTATCTTCACCTTGCATACTATCCTTGAAAACTCGTGTATCATATTTATCTTATACTTCTAATTTAATTTAAAACATGATTTTAAATCGCTATAAGTATGGATTGACGTAGCTTCCTGTTTTCATACGATTGGGCCTTAATTTACTTGTCTTTGAAATGGAAAAAATATAGAAAACATGTATTGGCCTTACAAACTAGTACAACTTTTTACAATTCTCACCCATTAATATTTTGGTAGGTGGTTTTGGTGACAGATTAATTTGTTTGTTAATTGGTTGCATTTATCTTGTAGTTACATCTTGCTCTTACTGTAACATCACTATCAATTGTCGCTGTCGGCATTGATCATCATTTCTATTCCACAATGGCACGAATTACCAAATAACTTTTTGTACCGTAATTATTTCGAATTAATATATCCGCATCGTTTTTCTTTCATATTCACGGTTTTTTTTTGCTTGCAATTATATCCCTAATGTTGCCAAATGTCTATAATTACGAAGGACCATATCTGTCCTTATCCTGTCCCGGTGATGGTAGAACTAGAACTAATCATTGATATCCAATTTCAAAATCAATTTAAACAATCATCTGAATTAAACATTGATATTTTGTTTTCCAGTGCTTTAAGGACATTGTAAATTGTATGTGATAGGGAGGCAAGACGGAAGAAGAATAGCGACACATTAGTTTTTGTTTACTATAGCCGCTGTATTTTCCATTCAAAGTGACATTTCTTCGAAGATTTTACTTTACCATCGTTTTGACATTCAACATGATGTTAATGATACAATTATTAGTGTTTTGTGGGACTGTGATTTCTGTGACGTCCGACAGAGCATGTGATGTATGCTACTGTACAGGTACCGAGGTGTACTGCAGGCGGGAGGGGGGTTAAAAGAATTCCGACAGACATCCCAAAGACCATAACACACCTGCAAGTATACTCTTGTAATGAATTATGCATACACTATCACTACTCAATGTAGTTTTAAAACGCCATCCAAATACGTATGGATATTAAGCTGCAGTCCACACAAAGAAAAAGAAATAGTCAAAATGAACAGTAACCAATATCGCTATTTCTATACATAATTCATGAATAAGATAGGGTAAACGCGGATCCCGAAAACACGAGGGACAGGATTGTATGCTTGGACGAGTAAGCATCCCATATTGACCAGTGACACATGTCTAGGAATGGGTACATTTACGTTGTCGGTCCCCGGAAGTGTACCGAATGCGCATGCCACGCGACCCATATCCTGGTTGCTATGTAAACGGTATCACTACTGTAAGATGAGTCATTTTGCAATCCAAATGCTCCAAAACCACATTATTTACCAATCACGGATACCCATGTCCTAAATCATAATGTATCGGTTAGGCAAAAGCATTCGATAGGAGTGTTTCTGGTTATGAGTTAAAAGTGAACAACACGCCTCGTCGAGAGGTAGGTAGATATGTGGCTTTCATGTTTATAATAATTCAACCACTGTTGACGAAAATTGAGGATGTAGTCAGCTGTAGAAATTATTAAAGTAAACGAAATAAGCACCATTACTAATATTTGCAACGGCATGACGACGCTAACTGATTTTCCGAGATCAGGAGGTTAAATTTTGAATAGTTTTCACGACTCCCGATTGTTAAGGTGAATATCGGCTCAATCACCTAAGCAGTATAAATATTTTGACCACTCTAGGGGCGATTTGTGCATGTTGAAACTAAAGTATTCTGCTATGTGTTATTTTGGTGTTTGTATTTTGCCAAAGTCCCCATCCAAACGGGTCAGGTAACGCTTTACGGGATACGTTACGATTTAATAGATTGGTTATAATTAAGAGGAAAGTCGTTATTGACCTTGACAATCGAGAGTCGTGAGGAATATTCAAATTTCAGCCTCCTGTTTCATAAACGGAAACACTCCAAACGAATGTGTTTGCATAACTGTTAGACGTATGATTTAGGGCATGGCTAGCCGTGCAAATACAGCCACGAATATTCAGAATAAGACAAACTTGTATCAAACAGTTAATTATACTGTTCAAAGAATAACTTATGTTCACAATATCACTAGGTTCCGTTGGCATATTTGTTTACATTGAACACATGCTGAACTGAGAAAGTCATAAATATTAACTCTGTGCAGAATCTGAGCATGCGGAATATACAACGGGTGATATTTTGATAAATCACGGATCATTGTTTACTGATCGTATTCAAAATTCAAGTTAAATAGTATTCTGAACATGACACAAATGGCAAAAAATTCAAATTTGGGTCAGAAACATTTCTTTTTCAAATAGAAACGTTTTTCGGCGTACTGTTTTAGGATTTTTTTTATGGTGACCGGCAACATAAATTCGTTTCCTTGAAATATATATCTCAAATAGGCAAACGGGCTAATTCCTTGTCATAATTAGTATGTAAAGAACGGTTAAACAATCTGCATGCAACACATCAGGCAGCATTCTACACAAAGTATGTACCTCAGTGTTAAAATATATAAAATCTGAAAGCAAAATACAATATTAATGTTCACGTTCACAAAAAAAAACACCGTGTAGATTAGTTCAACATGAATATACGCGGAATGAAATGTTCAAGTAACTTGTGTGATCCAAGAAGCTAGTGATGCATCAATCACACACTGACTATTGCATTTCTCTGTATGTTATCCTGTCGTTATGCATTTCAGATCCCACAATCTATGTAACAGTTGTCTCAACAACTTAACGTTCATATGTTATTGACTTGTGGGAATTTAAAATAAAGACATTTTTACAAGGCTTGACATTTACTCTTTGATCACTAAACCAATCGAATTAAACTATTTTTACTAGACCTGACCTTACATTCACTAACCCTGACAAACTATCAATAAATCTATTGACAAACTGTACGTTTGAACTAAAACGTATTTCATCATAGACAGAGTCTCATAATTGATGTTTTCATTTCAAAACATGATATTTTTCGGAATCTCTAGATTATACCCGACTCGGACAATATTCAGTCCATTAAGAATACGATGACCCCGACCATTTAATGTCCTTCTATTACATCAATCTGTTTTGTTTCTTCCATACATGTTCTTCTCTTCTCTTGGGACATCTTTCTATGCGAACAAAAATCCGTATTTAAATAGAAAAAAAAAACCCAGCAAAAACAGCTGCCAGACGTAATTTATTAATTTCATCAGATTCCCTTGCATTAGATAGAAATAAACTGTGTTGAATTAAAATGAGTTCAATTTTACCTTCCATATATCTAAACTAGACAAAAGTTTATACACTTTTTGACATTAATTAACAACGAGTATTTGTCGTAAACATCATTTCCGACTACGACTTATTGATTACAACTAAGAATACATAATGTGTCATCACGCGTTTTACATCTGTTCACAAATACCTTTCACTTATTCTCTTGTTAAGAACAAAATACACAGTGAAACAATATGAATTTGAATTCATTTTTTTAACACGGCAGCTCAGTTAAGACTATCCGATAAAAATCACAGTGCTGTTATAAATGTACCTCTGCGCACTTCGCACCATATGACGTCGCATAGCTGATAGCTGTTCGCGATGAAAGTGTCATAATATTTTGTCGTTATTTACTACTGTTATCAAGTGATAAGCTGTATGCGTGAAAACATTTCTTGTCGAATGATTATATATATTATTACTTTATGATATAAAATCATTCTCCATTTTTAATATATAATATGCACGGAGGTGATATTTATATTGTATTGTGACCTTGAAATCCTCCCCAATCTAAATGACTGATGCGATTAAAAATTCCCTCATGTACATAAATAATTTCATACTACATGTTCTTCGCACACTGATTTTGACTACAGCTGATTGTCTTGATATGATCAAGATATAGGGCTCACGGTGAGTGTGACCGGTTGGCAGGGGATGCTTACTCCTCGTAGGCACCTGGTCTCTTATAACGAACAAGTGATATATCCCATATCTCCTGTAAGCAATACAGAATAGAGAGTTCAGCATACACGGGACCCTGGGTATACCAGAGGTGAGATCAGGTGTGTAGGAAGAGCAAGGATCCCCTATCTATGTAAATATATAAATAATAAAATAGTGTGGCATCCTATTTTGACTTTGCAATAAAGATAGAAACCTTGAGCAATGAAGATAGGAACATTAATATTCAATATAAGTTACCTATATTTCTATCAGTTTTTTTAACATTTCTTTTCATCGCACAAATCTTTAATCGAAATGAACGCATTTTGCGCATATTTTGACTTATGGGGATTTGGAGGCACAGAAACCAAATATACACCATACTTATATAACATCCTTATACATCAACAACATCCCTCGTTATCAGAATTCCCATTATTGTAGTTCAGCAGAGTTTGATATCCCCCTGCATTTCCAAATATATTTCCGTTATTGTATCCAGGCATTTTAATTACAAACCAACTTTATGAAGTCTAGATATAGACCTATATATACATAAACCACCTACATACTTTTATATCCGTGTTCTTTAAACTATAGGGCTTGTCATAACTGGCGATACTGATATTATTTCGAATAAAGACCTAAAATCACGTACTATGATCGACCATTAATTAAGAAAACGTCGTTCTTTCAATTGGAAAACAATTGCATGCATATTATGAATTCGGTTAAACATTATGTTCAGGCTATGGCTTAAATATGAAAGGGAAGAACTTTCATCGAAATAAAATAGGTTGATAAAACGTATCAAAGGAATATCTAAATACGATTTTAGACGAAGGGAATCAAAAGTTGTTGCCATCTATTCGTCTGTGTTTACTAAATTAGAAGTGATAAAACTCATATAGATTAAATGAAAAAAAAAATGTTTTAGTTCCAGCTAAAAAAGAGTGTTGATAGGGTTCGTTATTACAACTGAATTTTAAACTAACTTGCCATTGATTTCACATCTGATAATCCTATTTTCACCTCCTTGCCCTTTCAAAAGACGAGTTTCTTAAAACCATGATTCGGTTTTAAATATGTAAAAGTTATACGGTACCAATTTTGATGCACCAGATGCGCATTTCGACAAATAATGTCTCTTCAGTGATGCTCAACCGAAATCTTTGAAATCCGAAATAACTAATATTTCATAACCTAGAGAATGCGACGAATTGAAACAATATAGGTATCGTACCTATGCTTTGCTCGCGAACTTCACAAACCCTTACAAAAGTACCTTGCTGGATCCAGTGTATGTTTTATCCAACCCCTATTTTTGCTCCTCACGAAACGATTAGGAGCTGTGATAGAATAAGTTGAATCCTGTTATGCTATAACATACAACAGAAGTAGATTAAATCAACTGTGGATCCTAAAATATTGTGAATAACTTTTACAAAATTGGAATTCAAAAAAATAATTTCTAGTCAACAACATCAAAGCTAATTACTTTTCAAGGCCTCGACCACACTTAATGAGTATACTTGTCTACCATCATGAACAGTTGCTTCTTCAACAAAAATAGTTAAATGAAATAAATGTATTAAGTGATCAGTCATTCAAAAATAAATATGTACCAATTCGATTGTACACACGCGTACTCTGTTGATGACATGAAAAAGAAGCTGCAATCCCTCATTGACAATGTGTCCGTAGTATTTGGTAATCTGGTCTTTTAACATTCTCTTGTATTTCCCACGGTGTGACATGCGATTCTTTATTAGGTTGGTATTCTGAAGAGAAACATATTCAAATGATTAACTCGTACATTGAAAATATGTGTTATTGTGGTCGTACTATTGACATTTAAATATGTCAACGGCGTTTTATTTATTTAAAGAAAGTTATTTTTATTTTTATTCCGATTCGATAATTTTCAATTAACTTCATTATTGGGTGACTGTTAAATAGTTGTTTGGCGTATAATCAGTTTTTTTTAAATACTTTATTTAATACAATATCAACAAATATATTAATCATCCATCAACACTATTTCTTTACAGGAACAATATTCTAAATATTCAAATATATATTATACATTAATGAATTTGTAATGCAATATATAATACAATTTTATCATAAAGGAGGAAACATATTTTTTACATCAATTATATTTTAATTATAAATGTATTTCAAAGGGCATACAATAAAGTTTACAATAGTTAGATTGAATTGTCAAGTCATGTAAAGCTATTGTTTATCACATGAAAGGTTACCTTCGTTTACCTGTAAGACACACTACTACATACACCAATACTCTGCCTCCAGGTAAACAAATTGTAAAGGAGCCGTATTCCTCCAAACCGGGCCTCTCATATACAAACTTTCTTAAATATATCTTCACTACATATATTTGAATACGATTGTTCTACAATATATCAATATGTATTTAAAGCCTGTTTCACATATATATATTAATTTTCACTGTTACAAGAGATTTCAGTTAGTCTACAATTCTTTTTATATTGATACATCTTCAGTAAAATGAAAAACAAAATAGTAAGAGCCTCTGATAGAGTTGTTTCATTAGTATACGAAAGCTTATGACGATATGTGTCCAAGACATATCAACATTTAATACATTGTTAATCCTTTTCCATATTCTTTTAGACGTTCTGCCGGCATATATAAGGTGTTCTTTGTTTTTTGAATTTCATCAGTTTTCACAATATTTTTGTATATTTGGATTTAATTTGCTAATATTCAAATTATTAATCAAAAGTTTATGTAACAATTGGTAGTCAAACTCTGATATTTGTTTATCTGAATTTTTTTTCGACTTTTGATAGATAAATTGTCTTCCATAAATAGTTTGTAATGTCAAACCTCCCCGTCCAAATGTTTCTGTGATTGGATTACTAAATTTGTTATCAACTAATATGCTATATAAGAGAGATGGTTTAATATTCAATGTATTAACAAAGTTATCTCCTTTAAATAATACATACATGTAAGGTGAACATAACGAACAGTGGTCAATCTCATAACTCCTATAAGCAATACAAATAGATAGTTAGTCAAATACGGACCTCTGGTTGGATCAGGTGAGTAGGAAGAGTAAACATCCCCTGTCGACCGGTTGTCTTTAATGTTGATGCAAACATTGTCACTGGTGACGAAACATGGGTTCAATATTTCGAACCAGTAATATCATCCACAAGTCAAATCACGTCATTACGTAGTGTTATGTGACTCTATACAAAACGGTGTTTTTTAAAACACAGAAATATATTATTTTCACTCTGTCAGTAACAAAACCCGTGATAGAGTTTAGGACAGAATTTCCTTATTGATCAAATATGTTTAATTTTGTCTTATAATACTGATATTTATATACTCCTATTTGGAATGAAATACACGCTTGTTTGCATGAACTACGCCGAAATTATGAAACATAATAAAAGTCGCGCTTTATTTATCGGCAGTTTTTCTAAACAACCAAGGTGCAACAAACTGTTACTTTTTACAAAAAGATTCCCGAGAATTTACAGAAGAAAATGATTATAAACATTTTATTACAGATGCAAAATTCATCATGTTAATAAACTGAATGAAGTAGGTAGTTTTCAGCCGAATTAAGCACACTTTTCTCCGAGAGGTTGCATACATGCTACAATGTCAGAAACATTCAGAATTTTCTCCACTTTAATTTGATATATAGGTTTCCAAAGTAAACAACAGCGCCAAAGAGCGCTTTCAGAAATAAAATCATGCATATTCTATTTCACCAGTAGAAATGATGTCGCCTATGAAGCTGACGAAACCTCCAGCTCGGAGATTAGTTTACTGTATCCATCGTATATCTGACAAATTATTCAAAAAAGGAAGGAATTTCTATTGAATAATAACTGAAAGGTCATTAGATGTTCACTATCAGCTGACTGACATATAATAGAAACGTTAGTGACAAACTAAAGCGTTATTGAATAACTGTAAAATGACTTAATCTGAAACATGGTAACTGGAAGTTGAGTGAATAATAATTAAAATTAGCTTACTGATTACTGAAATCTGACTTAAAACTTAATCAAGTGTGAATAAAAGATACACTAAATGTGGACGATTGGTCGGTAAATGATGACTAAATGAAAAGCTCGGAGATTTGTTTACTGTAACCAATGGAAACACTTACGGGGGACAATTCTTTCAAGCTTCAAATTGGGGTACCCAAAGGGGATTTAAAAATACAAATCTGAGATTTAAATGTTTATATATTTTTTGACAAAATTCACCCTGATACTGTCACCAATGTAAATATCTAAGGTTTGTTTTTCATTATTAAGTTTATAGTAAAGAATGGTGTTGTCAAAAAATAAAATGAAATCAAAATAAAAAATTACATGTACATATTTTTTTTAAATGCAAAAATGAAAAATAAGGAGTAAAAATTCACATGTTTATAAATATAGATAGATAAATGAATATATATTGAACGTGAATAAATAAGTACTAAATAAAAAATACACAGAAAGTCAATGAAATACACAAGCATTTTCTTAATTAGTATATCTATTAAATATAATCACTGCATACCACAGCACACAATTCAAAATTAGAATTATATAAAAAGGTAAATCCTGTTTCGCTTTTTTAAAACTAAAACCACTTGTATATGCATACTTATATTTATTGTTTGTTTGTTTGGTTTTTGTTGTTGTTGGTATTTTGGTTGTTGTTTTTTTTTTGGAGACAGTTTTATTCTATATATCTTAAGGTCACTTTCCTTGATTTGATTGTTGATTTATTTTGTACGTATTTCATTGCATATATAATATACAATTATACAATAGGTTTGAGTAATATCTCTGACGACTTATGGGGTTCTGATTTTCCTTCTACGAGCTTTTTGTGATATGTCTTGTACTAACCCCCCCCCCTAAATTTTGAATTATGATGTGATTAACGCGGGGCATATCATCGTACATTTAAAACTGCTCGGTGGATAGAACACTACAAGGATTGTAACCTAATGGTACTTTTTTTAATATTTAGAATAAATATATCATTTTTTTAAGTCCAGTGGGGGTGGGGGTGGGGCTGGTGGTAGGAATGGCTTGTCGGAGTTGTCTAAAAATCTTGAAAAGCAGAAATAAATAAATAAACAGTAATAAAAAACCATCAAGTTATTTTCGCAAAATTTCAAAATCCTACATTTTCCAGTCCTTCGGACGAGACTGCAAAAACCAAGGTCCCGTGTCACCGCAGGTGTGGCACGATAAAGATCCCTCCCTGCTCTAAGACCATAAGCGCCGAACATAGGCCTACATTTTGCAGCCCTTCACCGGCAATGGTGACATTTTTTGCCTAGGCTTCGATTTCCGTTTTTAAAATTGGGGAGGCGGGAGATCGTTCATCCATCATTAATATATTGAGTCAATATTCATAATTTCAATCTTACATTCTTCAGTTGTCAGTTGAGGGGGTTGGGAATTCATAATTTGTTTTTGCTTTCCGTTATTTCTGTACGTTTAAAGTTACCGGTAGTTATTTTCAAATGCAAAATTAGTTATATAGGTAAATTACCACCCTCCACTTTTTTTTAAATAAAAGTAATGCATAGTAAGAATGTACGCTTGAACTGATGGATTAAAACCATGTCGTGATTATGGAAAGCTAACCCCAACCTAACACACCCATCCACATATTAAGCTATATATCAAGAATCACTGGACTAATTTCTATCAAAGTTAGCACAAATCATCATTGATGAAGGGCATTCATGTTGACCCATGGGGTAGGGTGGGACCACAATAGGAAATCAAAATTTTATATGGGAATATACAGGAATTCTTCTCTAGAGTAGCAGGGCCACGTTAAATCATATCCCAATGCAAATTTGCACACGTTGTAAGGATTAGATTTTTATGGCCCCGCGAATATAGTCAGATAATATTGTTTTGTCCTGTCTACAGGTACGTATGTCTGAAACTTTAACCGTAATTGCTCATAACTTTTGAATGGTGAGTGATAGAGCTGTCATATTTCATATCCATATTCTTTAAAACCAGATCGATTGATTGATTGTAGATTGTTTAACATCTCACTCAAGAATATTTCACTCATATGGAGACGTCACCACGGCCGGTAAAATTCAGGCCGATGCTCGGCGCTTATGGCCATTGAACAGGGTTGAATCTGTATCGTGCCACACCTGCTGTGACACGGGACTTCGGTTTTTGCAGTCTCATCCGAAGGACCGCCCCATTTAGTCGCCTTTTAAGACAAGCAAGGGAGTACTGAAGACCTATTCTAGCCCGGATCGTGCCAATACTTTATTTTGGTGTCAAAGCTTAAGCCTTTTGATCTTGACCTTGAATAATTAAGGGGTTTAACCTACTTTTAAGAAAACTTAACCTATCTTACCTCATGAACAATATAAGATAGTGCTTTCACAATATGCATATACATTACCTATGGTAGAGACTTAAATTTTATGCACGATGTTTGACCTTGGAGTTTGACCCAAATTTCAAAACTCCAATCTTACTCAATTGTAGCTTTTAGGGCTCTTATACATTCCTTTTGACATTTTTTTGTTCGGTTTCAAAGTTTCTAAATCGTTGACCTTAACCTTGGATTTTGAACTACTTTTAAGAAAACCTAACCTATCAAATACCGCCTGTACTTTCATGATACAGTACGCTTATATAAATTATTTATGGTAAAACCGTTTATTTATTACTATGCTGTTTGACCTCTGTATGTTTGTTTGGCGTCCCTTTGGGAATTTTTCACTCATTGAGATGTCACAAGCTGTAGGTTTGGACCTATGCGTTATCAGCGCTCAGAGCCGACGCAATGAGGGTTCTTTAATGTGCCAACGCCTGCCACGACACAGGACCTCTGTTTTTAATTAATATGCACTGTTTAGTTATACAATACTTAACAAATGATATATACAATGTGCGAAATAAACTCATGACCGAATTGTATGCAATTTGTTTACGCTCTGTTTTCTATAAAATATTTTACATAAATTAGTGAAACCTTAGCGTAACGCACTGTAACGTGAACATAGTGTCATTTAATTACGAATATCTGTATATAATATATTCATTCTAAAAGTATGGAAGTTTCAATCAATACTAGGTTGTTAAACAATTAATAGTGCATGTAATATTTATAGATTTTTATTGAAATATAGATATATTGGTCATTGATTTGAAACACATATTTTGTAGAAAAGTGGTTACAAACAACTTAACAACCATGATATTTTGCAATCTATCTTTAGTAACAACATGCGGCCTGTTAACCCCAAAATGCGATTTTCTTAATTTACATTCGATATGCTTCAAAATGATATATGGTGCAAATGGTAAATATCTTATATAAAATGTGACTTGTGGATGCTACCAGTAAGGACAATTGGCTAACTAAACACGGTTGAAGGCCTGTAGTTTCAAAACAAAAAACAAAAACATAAACACAAAGAAGGTTCTTAATTGCATATTCTCGTGTGACGGTATAGCCTTAGAAATTTCGGTGCCGAAGGGCAAAAGTGTTGCAGATCGTTATTACCGAGATGTTATACTAAAAAACCTCAAAAAATAGTCCTTATTCAAATGATCCATGTTTGCCTAACTCTATATTTTGCATTGCTTATGGAAGTCATGATATTGATCACTGGTCATCAATACTCCCTTGGATATCGTAAGAGGCGATTGCATTGGACGATCCTTCGGACGAGACAGCAAAAATGGAGGACCCGTGTCATAGCAGGTGTGAAACGATCAATACCCCCTGCTCAAAGACAGTAAGCTCCGAGCATAGGTCTAAATTTTCACAGCCCTCCACGGACAATGGTCACTTATCCATATGAGTGAAATATTCCCGAGCGGGACGTTAAGCAATATACAAATCAATCAATCAATCACCCCTCCTTCTAAGAAACACTTGCATACATAGTTGTATGCTTGTTAATAGCATATCTCAATGGAATATTTACCCTAACGGCCTAATCATATTGTGTAAATATTGCAGTGGGAATGTTCAGCTAGTAGCGTGATGCGTGAATCTGTGTAGGATGGTTGAGATGTAAAGCAATAAAATGTACCTTTTCTATGAAAGATTAATTGAAATATACAGTTTCACCAAAACAAATTTTAAACAAAAAGGGTCAAATACTTCTTGTCTGCGCGGGATAACGCTTTCTCCTCCAATACTTTGATCACCAGCCTGCACGCCGGTTCATCTTTGCTCTGTTTTAGGATGGTATCTTCATCTACCATTTTGCCATGTGTACGTATGCCAAGACTTAGTAGATTTAGTGAATTGATGATCTATGATTCTGCCGTCGTATCGTTTAAAGTTACCATGGTTGGCATTTGAGGAGAAACGTGGAATATCATTAAATTCAATGACATCTCTCACTAGCAATGTTGATGTTCAAATAACTAGTATAAGGTATACCTTCCCCAGCAACATTCAAATAGATGCATGCTTACACTAATCCAAGCAAGCTATTTGCACTCCAACAAGTTGTTGCATACACATGATTGGTTTTATTACCCTAAAGGCCTATGCATATTAAGAAATATTTCATGGTCATAATATAAAACAAAATCACTGTAGAGTATACGATTTATTGCCATTAGATACTTGCATGATACCAAAGAATCGTAATCCTTTCACCAATATTTGAAAGCAAATTTAGAAATTGGTAGTTTAAAATATCACTGCATGTTTTCATTAATGCCAATTTTGTTTTGTTTACATTTTCCCTACAATGTCATTATAACTCTGTACATTGTGAATTAAAGTTTGTTGTGACATGAAGCAGTGCGAAATACCATATGTCACACGGTACTGCAATATTGTCTTTTGCGGGATCTTTGTTTCATTGATACCTGTCCTGACATCATGCGTTATCTTCAATACCAACACGTGTTATGTTGTGATGATAGTGTTATTTTTTCTGAATATATGGTGATGAGAGTTTGTATTTCTATCATTAACCTGATATCAAAATTGTGATTAATTAATTGGTTGTTTTTACATGTAGCTGTCAGGCATAGTTTCTTCGGAGTTTTTGTTATAGCCATCATTGTGAATTTGCATCAAAGATTGTGGCATAGTATATGCCACTACAACCTGTCACTGTGTCAAATGCTGTCTGATGTGTTTCATACCTAGGTCTTTCTTGTCATACTGATTTTGACTATAGATAATTCCGTTTACCTGATCAAGATGCAGGGCTCAGAGCGGATGGGGCCGGTCGACGGTGAATGCTTAATTATCCTAGGCAAATGATCCCACCTCTAATAAATCCAGGGGTCCACGTTTGCTCAGCTCTTTATTTTGTATTGCTTATAGGAGTTATGATATTTATCACTGTTCGTAATCTTCAGATTTTAGTCTGCATCATTGTCTGTATTTCCAGCATACCATCCATGCGTGGCATCATCTGTTGTTGCATCGTTTTCATTTATTGCATGGCGTATTGTCTTTTCCGTTTCTAGTCTAGCTGACTGAGAATTTCATGTCCAGATACACTGCCATGCGATGATATTTTATCTTGCATTTCTTCCCTTTGAAGTGGAAATGTTTGATTTCCCATTTCATACCCTTCAGAGTTATGAGGTTCCACTGTGGTATGGGATAGAATTGCCTATTTCTCAAATACATGTCTTTCCGGGTTTTTTGTTTATTTAGAGATACACTTTCTCTGGGAAATAATGTTTCGTTACCTGTTGGTCACCCTGGTTCTACCTTAAAATCTATTTTATTCACTAACAAAACGGAAAACAAAAACAATTGTTCCACAAGTATATAAAGTTCCAAATAAATCAAAAAAGGGTAATTACTCTTCAAGGAAAACGACTTAGGTGTCTTTTATTTTCCTCTTCGAGTTAAAATTAGTAATTTCAAAGAATAATATACTCTGTCACCTATTCATTATGTTAACACTTCATTAACAGCAAAACAAAAACAAAAACAAAAACAATAAAAAAAACGCTGCCGCCAATTATTACGAATTTATTTGATGCAAAGTGAAGATAACGAACAGTGATCAATCTCATAACTCTTATAAGCAATACAAAATAGATAGTTGGGCAAACACAAAGAACAAGAACAAAGAACAGAACAAGAAACAGAACAAAAGAACAATTTAAAAAATTAACGAATGCATGTAATTAAATATTATTACAATGAATCAATAATTACAAATTGTTAGTGTCCTTAACTCAGTTACCTCTTCTTCACACCTGTCAACATTAACCGTAACTTCTGAAATGTGCACGGGCCTCTTATTTTTACAACTGGACAACTTAACAACTAATTACTGACAAGTAACCCTGACCACTAACTCAAACTGCTAACGACATGCTGTATCTATACATAACATATGTTTTCCAAGACCCGGATGTAAATAACTAGATAACCAGGTCCCCATTATAATGAGTATTTACATGTTATTTAGAGCAACACATATATAAGGAAGTATATTAATAAAAGAAGAAAAAAACCCAGACACATTCGTTATTTTACAAGATTTGCAAAGTCTTTACATAACCATGATTATTTCTAATTATAAACAACAAGGTCGGGATCGAAATATTCATGACATCGTCCGAATTCCTGTAACTTTGAGGAGATAAGAAAGGAGTATATGAAGATTTCCCGATGCAGGTCAAGTATAAAAAAAATGAATATTTGATAATAATAAAGTCAAGATATCACTAAACATAGTAAATTATAATGATGTAGAAATATGTTAAGAGACAACCTGTACAAAACACAATCCCAATCCGTGTTTTCTCTATAAATAAATAAATATTGTATTCACATTTATAACAAGTTGATATTAAACAAAATCAATCATTGTGTTTGTTAAACAAAATTAATAGCAATGTTTAATAAACATATCCAATTCTAATATATTGTAAGCAAAATCAATCCTAGTGTGAAATAAACAAAATATATTCTAGTGTATAGTACAAAATAAATCCCCAGTTTAAAGTCAACACAATTGCATATAGTATAGCATAGATATAATTTGTAACGTGTAGAGGTCACCCAGCCAAGTGCTGATCTCACTCGCTGTTACTTTACTTGCGTGATCAAGAGAGAGATGTATTTTTGATGAAAATTCCAAAATGTATTCTTGAGATTGTCTTCTCATATTCTGCAGCTGAGTTCCATTGATTTCTAGCAAAGTAATCACGTAATCGCTGTTTCACGGCAGAAAGAAATTGAGAAATATTTGGCCTCACATCTTTACTAAGTTCGGGTGCAAATGTAAGTGAATCATCCTTGAAGCAAAAATATAACTCATCTGTCTGTCTACGGGCAGTCCAACGAAATATTTATGAAATCATGCTTGATTGAATCCACAAGAATATGTAGGTTGTGTTGTTTTTTACCATTGAAAATTGGCAATCTTTCTTTGGGCTCATCGAGATTATGAGTTTCGCGATTTTCTTGAAATTGGTTCTTATTGTTGCACAAATTGTGTCCAATGTATTCATGTCGATATTCAAATCTCCGTACATTGCCTCTGAATATATGGTGATGAGAGTTTGTATTTCTATCATTAACCTGATACAAAAAATGTGATTAATGCATAGGTTGTCTTTACATGTACCTGTCAGACACAGTTTCTTCCGAGTTTTTGTTATAGCCAGCATGGTGTTTATGCATTTAAAATTGTGGCATCGTATTTCCCATTACAACCTATCACTGGGTCAAATGCTGTCTGATGTGTTCCATACCTAGGTCTTTCTTGTCATACTGATTTTGACTATAGATAATTCCCTTTACCTGGTCAAAATGCAGGGCTCACAGCGGTTGTGACCGGTCGACAGTGAATGCTTAATTATCCTAGGCAAATGGCCTCATCTCTGGTAAATCCAGGGGTCGATGTTTGCTCAACTCTCTATTTTGTACTGCTTATTGGAGTTATGATATTATCACTTTTCGTAATCTTCAGCTTTTAGTCTGCATTGTCGTTTGTATTTCTTGCATAATATTCATTTGTGTCATCATCTGTTGTTGCATCCATTGTATCTTGCCTTTTCCGTTTCTAGAATAGCTGACTGAGAATTCCATGTCCATGCGTTGATATCTTATCTTGAATTTCCTCCCTTTGAAGTGAAAATGTTTCATTTCCCATTTCGTATACTTAAGCGTTTTGAATATCCAGTGATTTGGAATGGAATTGTCTATTTGTAAAATATATGTCTTTCTCTTTTTTTTTTGTTTATTTAGAGATACACTTTATTTATCTGGGAATAAGGTTTCGTTACCATTTGGTCACCCTGGTTCTACCTTAAAATATATTTTATTCACTAACAAAATGGAAAACAAAAAATGTATTGTTTTCCACAAGTATATAAAGTTCCAAATAAACGAGAGAAAAAAATTCCACTTCAAGGAAAACGACTAAGCTGTCTCCTATTTTCCTCTCCTAGTTAAGATTAATAATTTGCAAGAATAGGATACGTTGTCACCTATTCATTATGTTAACATTTCATTAACAGCAAAGAAAAAAAAAACTTGGCGTCAATTGTTACGAATTTATTTGATGCAAGGTGGAGATAACGGACAATGATCAATCTGATAACTCATATAAGCAATACAAAATAGACAGTTGGGCAAACACAAAGAACAACAACAAAAAACAGAAAAAAGAACAAAATAACAATTTTAAAAAATAACAAATGTATTTAATTAGATAGTATTACAATGAATCGATAATTACAAATTGTTAGTGTCCTTGACTCAGTTACCTCTTCTGCACATCTGTCAACATTAACCGTGACTTCAGAAATCTGGACGAACCTCTTATTTTTACAACTGGACAACTTAACAACTAATTACTGAAAAATAACTCTGACCACTAACTCAAACAGCTAACAGCATGCTGTATTTATACATAACATATGTTTACCAAGACCCGGATGTAAATAACTAGATATATAACTAGGTCGCCATTACAATGAGTATTTACATGTTATTTAGAACAACGCATATATAAGAAAGTATATCAATAAAACAATAAAAACCACAGACAATTCGTTATTTTACAAGATTTGCTTATTCTCTACATAGTCATGGCTATTTCTAATTATAAACAACAAAGGTCGGGATCAAAATATCCATGTCATCGTCCGAATTCCTGTAATTGTGAAGGTATACGAAAGCAGTATATAAAGATTTCCCGATGCAAGTCAAGTATAAGAAAATGAATAGTTGATAATAATAAAGTGATGATATCACTAAATGTAGTAAATCATATGGATGTTGTAGGAATCTGTAAAGAGACAACCTGTACAAAACACAAAAAAATCAACCAAATATATTTTCTCTATAAATAAATACACGTCACATAAACATTTATAACAGGTATATAGTATGCAAAATAAATCATATTGTATGTTAAACAAATTCAATAGCAATGTGTAGTAAACAAATACATTCTAGTATATAGCAAAGAAAAGCACTCCTAGTGTATAAAAAAAACATATTCTAATCAATCCCAGTTTAAAGTAAACAAAGTCAAACCCTACTGTGCAGTAACTAAAATCAACCCTACTGTATATTAAACACAATCAATATTAGTGTACAGTAAATATAATCGAATCCAGTATATAGTAAACAAAATCAATCCACTTTTTCTCTAAAAATAAATACACCTTGTATTCACATTTATAACAAGTTGATAGTAAAGAAAATGAATCAATGTGTTTGTTAAACAAAATCAATAGCAATGTGTAATAAGCATATCCAATTCTAATATATTGTAAGCAAAATTAATCCCAGTGTAAAATAAACCAAATATATTCTAGTGTATAGTACAAAACAAATCCCAGTTTAAAGTAAACACATTGAAACCCTACTGTGCAGTAGATAAAATCAATCCTACTGTATCCTAAACAAAATTAATCATGATCGAATCCAATATATAGTAAACACAATCAATGCTAGTGTAAAGTAAACAAAATAAAACTGTGAGTTAACAACATTAATCATAGTGTATACCAAACACATGCGTTTGTACAAATTGTATAGCAAACAAACAATAGTGGATATTAAACGAAATCAAACCTAGTACATACCATACTAAATGAATCGGTATGTACGGTAAACAAAACCAACCCTAGTGTGTAGTAACGAAAACGAATCCCATAGTGTTTCAAATATAGGCAACTCTGGTGTATAGTAAACAAAATCAATTCTAATATACCTTTAAAAAATCGACACTGATATACAGCAAACAAATTAAAACATAGTGTGTGTAAAACGATATGAATATTACTGGTCGTATTGAATCCAACCTGTTAATGTTGACTGATTCAATGTTAAATGGTGTTGAAGAAGAACGTCAGTCATCAATGAAATACAGCAATTAGAGTGGACATTTTCTTTACTGGAATGGGCATTACCTTCGAAGTTGTTTTTATACTTGCTAGGCGTCTATTAGGTGATGGCGTTCTTCAATTTCATTCCCAAAATGCAATACGGCAGTTTTCTTATGTACATCTACCACAGCTTCCCTTTGTCGAAAGTGTTCAAACATTTCGGACATTTAAAGCAGATATCGCTTATCATAGTGTATGATGAGGTGTGTAGTGGAAACTACTGTATTTATTTTATTTGTATTTAATTTAATTTGTATGCTTATAATATCATAATATTAGTTGTAACAAATTACAATATATTTATTTTAATTCAGATTATTGAAACTTTTGTATAATGCTATTCAAATAAATTGATTGGCCAGTAACCTCTCCAACAATTGAGGTGTTAGTCTACCAATAACATTTGTATGCAATTAAATGCATATATGTGAAGGAAATGAAGAGGACTAAGTGGTATCCACTATGGAATATCGATTCCGAATATGGATGAAAATAAAACTTGTTGATAGAGAAACTGGCGTTGATATATCTAATGTTGAGTTAAAGGTCACATCAGGGTGTGCAATGGTGTACGGGTAAAATAAACTGGACCGTGGAAAATGAAAGGAAAATGATAATTTCTTCTGACATGTGCCAGATTGTCTTTGGAAAATACTGTCGAGTATATATATGGAGAAGAAGTGATTTAAATCTTAACTGTTGGACTGTATTTCCCCTCGAAACTGGTAAACTATTTGGGGATGCATTACGTGTCATGACGTTATCACTCTTTACAGAGTCAATACATATAGCAACATGAATAACCCTGAACAATACGTAGATAACGTGTGGCCTGTATAGCAAAACTATTTCAAAACTACAATTATCTGTTTATGGATGGCCATACACCTGTTCATTTATCTTGTCTTTCAACCAATTACAAAACTGAGAAACAAATTCCATAACTGAAGTGGCTCACATACTGACCTGATATATACCCCGTAGAAAACATATGGCTGGTAATTAAAAGAAAACTTCATATCGCATTCGTACATTAAATTTTGGTGATGAACTGTTTCAAAAATTCTGGAAATCTGGACTTCATTTAGAGTAAATTATACAAAATATCCATGCACCCTTCCTCAACGAGTGCGCCAAGTTCAAAGGGCCCGAGGGTATATCACGAAAGTATTAAGGTACTTGACCTTTTATTTATTTCATTGATTTTATTGATAGAAACAAATTGTTTATTTACAATATCTTTGCATTTACAAGTTATTTGTCCTGTTCAGACACTCCAAAAATATTTTTGTTTACCGTCAAGCGTTTTCGATAAACGAAATGGCCGTCATCGCCCGTGCGAATACTTTTGTCCACAGTCTGTAGTCATAGACATATCTTTAATTACTTCGGTTTTGTTAAAAGTGCAAATTACTTCTGTATAGAACAACGTCAGAAATTAATATCTTTATATTCGTTTACATCTCTCAGGTTTGTTTTAATTATATACCTCTTTTTGAGATTCATGTTCAAGACATGTTTAGAAACTGGATGTAGTACGTTGCAGACGTGTAATCCAAGACGCTTTTAATGAGAAAAAAATGAAATGAACATAAACAAATATTGATCCCAACCTTCAATTCCTTTCCAATAAGTGTATTTCTTTTGATTCTTTCCCCTGTATTACATAGGAAATTAAATATCGTTTTGTTCAGTTGCTTAATTATTTCATCAGGGAGATTGAGAATTATCGACGCATTACATTGCAATTCAGAAATAATGAGATTATTGATTATCTCTTGTTTGCCAACAATTGTTAGAAATCTTTCTCCCCAGTTATCGAGTATGCTGATAATTTGATGAATTGTTAAATGATGTTCTCCCCAGTTATCGGATATGCTGATAATTTGTTGAATTGTTAAATTTCTTTCTCCCCAGTTATTGATTATGCTGATAATTTGATGAATTGTTAAATTTCTGTCTCCCCAGTTATCGAGTATGCTGATAATTTGATGAATTGTTAAATTTATTTCTCCCCAGTTATCGGGTATGCTGATAATTTCTTGAATTTTTAATTTCTTTCTCCCCAGTTATCGAGTATGCTACGATAAGAAAATCCTTTGTATAATACCCGTTTCACGAAATACAACAATACATATCTTGATTTGTAAAATAAAAGATCCGAAATTTTATCACACACACACAAAAACAAGTACAATCGTGTCAAGGTGAATTTTATGATTATCTAGTCAGTTTAAAATAGACACAATATTCACAACGATGATACTGTACAATTTCTGAAGATGTCGTCGATGGAAGATTCGCAGTATGTTGTTTCCATGCATCTTAAACAGATATGTGAATCGGAAATACATGATAGACATGTACATGTTCCAGGATAATTTTACTGGCTACGTTTATAATATAGATGCTATTACAGATACGATTGAGTGAGTTGGTGTGACCTGGATTTTTAGTGAGTGAATTCAATTGTTCTCGGTCGGCGTAAAATTGAACACCTCTATCATAGGAATATTGATACTTTTTTTTCACAATTAAAACTTAGACGGTACCAATTTCGATGCACCAAATGCGCATTTAGTCAAATAATGTCTCTTGAGTGATATATTCGATACAACTTGTGTTCTTCAAATTGATTTCAATTCTTTCTTCTTTTTTTTTCGAATGACAAACAATTGGAAACTAATACTATTAATTTCAAATGATTATGTTACTCCTTAGTCGAACTGAGAAACATGACAAAGTTAAGATACACATGTAACAATATTCCATTATCACCTGCATATGGTGTTTATATATCTCAACTGATTCGATATCCAAGAGCTTGTTCTGCGCATAGTCAGTTTTTAAATCGAGGTAAGCTACTAACAAACAAATTGATGGTACAGGGATTTCAACAGTCTCGATTGAAGTCAGCATTTCGCAAATCCTATGGCCGTTATAACGATCTAGTTCGTCAATACAACCTATCGTTGGGTCAAATGCTGTCTAACGTGTTTCATACCGATTGTTAAGCCGTTCTTGGCACAGTAATTTTGACCGCGGATAACCCCGTTTACCTGATCAGGAAATAGGGCTCACGGAGGGTGTGACCGGTCAACAGGGGCTGATATACTCCTCCTAGGCACCTGATCCCACCTCTGGTGTGCCCAGGGGTCCGTGTTTGCCTAACTATCTATTTTGTATTGCTTGTAGGAGTTATGAGATTGATCACTGTCCGTTATATTCACCTTGCATTAATGAAAGCAACACACTGATAGTTCTCTTTACATTTCTCTTTCTATTTAAAGCAGAATTACATTAAGTGACTTACTGACCACCCATACCATTAACTAACTAAATTTCAAATATAAGCTTAATTTAAAGATTTTGAAAGTCAAACAGTGCTCATAATTTTGCAAACGTCTAAATGATGTTCAAACATTCCTATAAATAATTATAAGTATGGGTTAATAGAACTCTCGCTCTTTAATGTTTTGATATCAATGCTGCGACCTTATTTTGTTTTACATATTCAAATGATTAACTCGTACATTGAAAATATATGTTATTGTGGTCGTACTATTGACATTTAAATATGTCAACGGCGTTTTATTTATTTAAAAAAAGTTATTTTTATTTTTATTCCGATTCGATAATTTTCAATTAACTCCATTATTGGGTGACTGTTAAATAGTTGTTTGGCGTATAATCAGTTTTTTTAAATACTTTATTTAATACAATATCAACAAATATATTAATCATCCATCAACACTATTTCTTTACAGGAACAATATTCTAAATATTCAAATATATATTATACATTAATGAATTTGTAATGCAATATATAATACAATTTTATCATAAAGGAGGAAACATATTTTTTACATCAATTATATTTTAATTATAAATGTATTTCAAAGGGCATACAATAAAGTTTACAATAGTTAGATTGAATTGTCAAGTCATGCAAAGCTATTGTTTATCACATGAAAGGTTACCTTCGTTTACCTGTAAGACACACTACTACATACACCAATACTCTGCCTCCAGGTAAACAAATTGTAAAGGAGCCGTATTCCTCCAAATCGGGCCTCTCATATACAAACTTTCTTAAATATATCTTCACTACATATATTTGAATACGATTGTTCTACAATATATCAATATGTATTTAAAGCCCGTTTCACATATATATATTAATTTTCACTGTTACAAGAGATTTCAGTTAGTCTACAATTCTTTTTATATTGATACATCTTCAGTAAAATGAAAAACAAAATAGTAAGAGCCTCTGATAGAGTTGTTTCATTAGTATACGAAAGCTTATGACGATATGTGTCCAAGACATATCAACATTTAATACATTGTTAATCCTTTTCCATATTCTTTTAGACGTTCTGCCGGCATATATAAGGTGTTCTTTGTTTTTTAATTTCATCAGTTTTCACAATATTTTTGTATATTTGGATTTAATTTGCTAATATTCAAATTATTAATCAAAAGTTTATGTAACAATTGGTAGTCAAACTCTGATATTTGTTTATCTGAATTTTTTTTCGACTTTTGATAGATAAATTGTCTTCCATAAATAGTTTGTAATGTCAAACCTCCCCGTCCAAATGTTTCTGTGATTGGATTACTAAATTTGTTATCAACTAATATGCTATATAAGAGAGATGGTTTAATATTCAATGTATTAACAAAGTTATCTCCTTTAAATAATACATACATGTAAGGTGAACATAACGAACAGTGGTCAATCTCATAACTCCTATAAGCAATACAAATAGATAGTTAGTCAAATACGGACCTCTGGTTGGATCAGGTGAGTAGGAAGAGTAAACATCCCCTGTCGACCGGTTGTCTTTAATGTTGATGCAAACATTGTCACTGGTGACGAAACATGGGTTCAATATTTCGAACCAGTAATAGCATCCACAAGTCAAATCACGTCATTACGTAGTGTTATGTGACTCTATACAAAACGGTGTTTTTTAAAACACAGAAATATATTATTTTCACTCTGTCAGTAACAAAACCCGTGATAGAGTTTAGGACAGAATTTCCTTATTGATCAAATATGTTTAATTTTGTCTTATAATACTGATATTTATATACTCCTATTTGGAATGAAATACACGCTTGTTTGCATGAACTACGCCGAAATTATGAAACATAATAAAAGTCGCGCTTTATTTATCGGCAGTTTTTCTAAACAACCAAGGTGCAACAAACTGTTACTTTTTACAAAAAGATTCCCGAGAATTTACAGAAGAAAATGATTATAAACATTTTATTACAGATGCAAAATTCATCATGTTAATAAACTGAATGAAGTAGGTAGTTTTCAGCCGAATTAAGCACACTTTTCTCCGAGAGGTTGCATACATGCTACAATGTCAGAAACATTCAGAATTTTCTCCACTTTAATTTGATATATAGGTTTCCAAAGTAAACAACAGCGCCAAAGAGCGCTTTCAGAAATAAAATCATGCATATTCTATTTCACCAGTAGAAATGATGTCGCCTATGAATCTGACGAAACCTCCAGCTCGGAGATTAGTTTACTGTATCCATCGTATATCTGACAAATTATTCAAAAAAGGAAGGAATTTCTATTGAATAATAACTGAAAGGTCATTAGATGTTCACTATCAGCTGACTGACATATAATAGAAACGTTAGTGACAAACTAAAGCGTTATTGAATAACTGTAAAATGACTTAATCTGAAACATGGTAACTGGAAGTTGAGTGAATAATAATTAAAATTAGCTTACTGATTACTGAAATCTGACTTAAAACTTAATCAAGTGTGAATAAAAGATACACTAAATGTGGACGATTGGTCGGTAAATGATGACTAAATGAAAAGCTCGGAGATTTGTTTACTGTAACCAATGGAAACACTTACGGGGGACAATTCTTTCAAGCTTCAAATTGGGGTACCCAAAGGGGATTTAAAAATACAAATCTGAGATTTAAATGTTTATATATTTTTTGACAAAATTCACCCTGATACTGTCACCAATGTAAATATCTAAGGTTTGTTTTTCATTATTAAGTTTATAGTAAAGAATGGTGTTGTCAAAAAATAAAATGAAATCAAAATAAAAAATTACATGTACATATTTTTTTTAAATGCAAAAATGAATAATAAGGAGTAAAAATTCACATGTTTATAAATATAGATAGATAAATGAATATATATTGAACGTGAATAAATAAGTACTAAATAAAAAATACACAGAAAGTCAATGAAATACACAAGCATTTTCTTAATTAGTATATCTATTAAATATAATCACTGCATACCACAGCACACAATTCAAAATTAGAATTATATAAAAAGGTAAATCCTGTTTCGCTTTTTTAAAACTAAAACCACTTGTATATGCATACTTATATTTATTGTTTGTTTGTTTGGTTTTTGTTGTTGTTGGTATTTTGGTTGTTGTTGTTTTTTTGGAGACAGTTTTATTCTATATATCTGATGGTCACTTTCCTTGATTTGATTGTTGATTTATTTTGTACGTATTTCATTGCATATATAATATACAATTATACAATAGGTTTGAGTAATATCTCTGACGACTTATGGGGTATTGATTTTCCTTCTACGAGCTTTTTGTGATATGTCTTGTACTAACCCCCCCCCTAAATTTTGAATTATGATGTGATTAACGCGAGACATATCATCGTACATTTAAAACTACTCGGTGGATAGAACACTACAAGGATTGTAACCTAATTGTATTTTTTTTAAATATTTAGAATAAATATATCATTTTTTAAAGTCCAGTGGGGGTGGGGGTGGGGCTGGTGGTAGGGATAGCTTGTCGGAGTTGTCTAAAAATCTTGAAAAGCAGAAATAAATAAATAAACAGTAATAAAAAAACATCAAGTTATTTTCGCAAAACTTTCAAAATCCTACATTTTTCAGTCCTTCGGACGAGACTGCAAAAACCAAGGCCCCGTGTCACGGCAGGTGTGGCACGATAAAGATCCTCCCTGCTCTAAGACCATAAGCGCCGAACATAGGCCTACATTTTGCAGCCCTTCACCGGCAATGGTGACATTTTTTGCCTAGGCTTCGATTTCCGTTTTTAAAATTGGGGAGGCGGGAGGTCGTTCATCCATCATTAATATATTGAGTCAATATTCATAATTTCAATCTTACATTCTTCAGTTGTCAGTTGAGGGGGTTGGGAATTCATAATTTGTTTTTGCTTTCCGTTATTTCTGTACGTTTAAAGTTACCGGTAGTTATTTTCAAATGCAAAATTAGTTATATAGGTAAATTACCACCCTCCACTTTTTTTTTTTAAATAAAAATAATGCATAGTAAGAATGTACGCTTGGACTGATGGATTAAAACCATGTCGTGATTATGGAAAGCTAACCCCAACCTAACACACCCATCCACATATTAAGCTATATATCAAGAATCACTGGACTAATTTCTATCAAAGTTAGCACAAATCATCATTGATGAAGGACATTCATGTTTCATTAATTCAGGGACCCATGGGGTAGGGTGGGACCACAATGGGAAATCAAAATTTTATATGGGAATATACAGGAATTCTTCTCTAGAGTAGCAGGGCCACATTAAATCATATCCCAATGCAAATTTGCACACGTTGTGTGGATTAGATTTTTATGGCCCCGCGAATATAGTCAGATAATATTGTTTTGTCCTGTCTACAGGTACGTATGTCTGAAACTTTAACCGTAATTGCTCATAACTTTTGAATGGTGAATGATAGAGCTGTCATATTTCATATCCATATTCTTTAAAACTTGATCGATTGATTGATTGTAGATTGTTTAACAGCTCTCTCAAGAATATTTCACTCATATGGAGACGTCACCACGGCCGGTAAAATTCAGGCCGATGCTCGGCGCTTATGGCCATTGAACAGGGTTGAATCTTTATCGTGCCACACCTGCTGTGACACGGGACTTCGGTTTTTGCAGTCTCATCCGAAGGACCGCCCCGTTTAGTCGCCTTTTAAGACAAGCAAGGGAGTACTGAGGACCTATTCTAACCCGGATCGTGCCAATACTTTATTTTGGTGTCAAAGCTTAAGCCTTTTGATCTTGACCTTGAATAATTAAGGGGTTTAACCTACTTTTAAGAAAACTTAACCTATCTTACCTCATGAACTATATAAGATAGTGCTTTCACAATATGCATATACATTACCTATGGTAGAGACTTAA